>NW_012118487.1:18968971-18984314 GCF_000951035.1 Colobus angolensis palliatus | reverse complement strand
TTTTTGTATTTTTAGTAGAGACGGGGTTTCACCGTGTTAGCCAGGATGGTCTCGATCTCCTGACCTCGTGATCCGCCCGTCTCGGCCTCCCAAAGTGCTGGGATTACAGGCTTGAGCCACCGCACCCGGCCTATAATTGTATCCTTTGAGAAAAATCTTACCTCTTAACAAATCAGTTAAATGCCCATTAGATACAGTGTCTAACTTATGTTGATAGTTACTGAAAAAGATGTCAAAAGAGGCAAATTATGCAAAAAAGCTGTCAGAACCTGTTTTAATCTTCTCAATACCATCTTCCCAGCTCTCCAGAGTGGTAAATAATATGTCACTGATCCTATGGATTAACACTGCTTTTATTTTGATACTTTTTTGTAGTGTGGGTGGAAGAGAATAGAGATTTGGAAGGAGAATTTCAGATACTCCTAAACATAATTTGAAACAACCTTTTTTTGTCCTACAAAACCAACATTGAGAAATTATTTCTATTAATCAAGAAATCAATTCATTTATGTCTAAAACTAGGAATAAATAGAAGGCATTCATCCTGGGTAAGACTTTTGAAAACCCTCAATAAATCTAAATTGTTCGCAGCTCTAGGATTGGCAAGTGAACAAATGTATCCTTCTGTTCTCGTGCAAAATACGAAATTGAACAGTCGACACTTGAATCAGAAACTACCAGAACCTGCCCAGAAGAGTTTAGGTAGAGAGCTAACCTGGAGTGTGAAACAGGGAACACACAAAGATTGACCACGGCATGTAGATGATCTTACAATGTAGCGCATTCTGGCTCCAAAAATAACCTGCCCCCTACTTAAATTGAAATATAAACTCTATTGAATAAGCTACCTTTATCATGTTTCAAGAAAATGTCAGGTTTATGACAAAATGTTTATTATCACTAACAAAGAAAAAATTAAAATGAGACCCAGCGTTATGCCCACAAACAGTCATTTTAATGACCAAGCTCCATCCTACCAATGCTTCACTAGTTGACTTTTTTTTTTAAGCAATTTAGCAATAGATGTCAAGAGCAGAGGAAAAAAAGGTTGGGTGTGCTGGCTCATGCCTATAATCCCAGCAGTTTGGGAGGCTGAGGCAGGAGGATCACTTGAGCCCAGGAGTTGGAGACCAGGCTGGGCAATAAAATGGGACTCCATCTCTACAAAAAAATATTTCAAAGAAGTCAGACATGGTGGTGCACACCTGTAGTCTTATCTACTTGAGAGGATGGCTTGGGCCCAGGAGGTCAAGACTGTGTGAGCCATGATTGTACCATGCACTGCAGCCTGGACAACAGAGCAAGACCCTGTCTCGAATGAATGAATGAATGAATGAATGAATGAACAGTGGTAAAATGAGTATTTGACTTCAAAATCATACTTCTCAGTATTTGCCCTGAAGAAGTAACTCAAAATGGGAAAAGAAATGTAGAAGCCTGAAGATGTTTAGTACAGCATATGTTTTATAATTTCAAAACAAAAAATTTAGAATACACAGAATATTCTCTTATCTCAAAAATGGAATATTATGCAGCAATTAAAACTCATGATGATTAAGCCTATGAAGGCAAAAATATTTATGCTAAACCATAGTGACAAAAAGTTACCTTGTAAAATTGCATACTATCTGTATAGCTATGCTTTGAGGACTAGAAAAGAACATGGCGAAATAGTGCTAGTGTGTTATGCATAGAGGTAGATTTTTTGTCATCTTTATTTTGTGTGTTTTAGCAATAAATGCCTTTCAAAAAAAAGATGATGATGAACAAGCTTACAGGCAAGAGGCAGGATTCCAGAGTCAGGAAGAACTGAGGCTTCAGAATTTACCTATCCAGCAAATATAAGTCACAAAGTTTTGCGTAGATAGTGATGTCGTAATAGACTTTGCCATTTATAGAACTGCTTTACCTACTGACTTAATATGTCAATTATTTAAAAATAGCAAAGCTAGTAAAAATAGCAAAATGTCAATTATTTAAAAATATCAAGTGTAATTCTTTTGAGAGAAAAACAATCACACACACAAATGTAACTGCAGAGGTTCCGAGATCATTTGTGTGTGTGTGTATGATTCCTCCAGTGTAGCTGTGAATAATGTGAGGTAACCAAAGACGAGCAGAGTCAGTCCAGGATTAAACGCCGTCATCAGCAGCGCCCCAATTTAAAGAGAAGATTCAGAACACCTGCACAAGGATCTCCTTCTAAAGCCCCGAATGGCAACTGGGAGCCAACCGTGACATTGAGATCACATAATAAACTGTTCTCACAAAGAGCAGTTCATTTAATCTTTCGATGCTTTTGTTTTGGTGACCTCTCTACTGCTGGGAGTAATTATGAAGAACTCCAAGTGATTAGAAAGCATTTTGCATAAATCAGCTTGTTTGAATTATTCCATTTCCAGGGGAAATTAATTGCGACTTAGAACAATGCAGAAATTATTTACACACCCCGGTTTCAAAAAGCAGAGGAGAAGCAAAGAAGTAAATATATCTTTATAGAACTTCCTGTGATGGCTTATAATAACTATTGAGTAATTATAGAATGTTAAATGTAATCTCATCCAACCCTCTATAGTGGAGATTTGAAAATGGAGACACAAGACTCGAAGTGAATTGTGCAGTGTCTCACAAGGAGTTAATGCTAGAGCCAACTCCTTTGTTGAAAATAGTAGTTAAATTCTTAATGACTGTTCTCTGGAGCTCTACTTACTGCCCTTGCCTTCTTCTTGCCCCCCTCCTGTGGTGAACTTAAACAGTACTTCCGGTCTTACTTTGAAAGACTTAAGAGTTTGAAAGAACTCTAGACAATTTATAGTCTTGTCTTAGGCAAGGCGATTCTTTAACAGTCTACTTCATCTAGTTACTTATTTTGCATATTAACTCCTTAGTGGAAGAAGTCATGTTTCTCAGTAATAACTAAATTTATTGGCAGCAGTGCAACGTGCACTGTGCCAAATGCTTTCCAACGTCTCGTTGAATCCTTGCAGCAATTCATGAGGTGTGCAGTGCTATTATTCTCATTTTACCAGAGGAGGAAACTGAGGCACAGAGAGGTTAAATGACTTCCCCAAAGTCTTACATCTAACAATGGAATATTATGCAGCAATTGAAACTGGTAACAAGCCTACAAAGGCAAAAATGTTTATGATAAATGATATAATAATAGTTACCTTGTGAAATTGCAAACTATTTGTATAGCTATGCTTTGAGGACTAGAAAAGAAAATGGAGAAACAGCACCAGTTGTGTGCATGGATACGTACGCATCACAGTGGGTATGTTGAGATGTAGACAAAGTGTCAACCTTGGGATTTACACCCAAAGCATGAGCTCTTAAGCATGAACTTGCATGACTTCAGTAGGTATTCAGTGAAAGTTTTTGAAAATACACTTAAAGTATCCCAAGTAGATGACAATTCTGTTGACTATGACCAAAGGTATGAGCAAGAACTTCTACTTTAATTGAGTAAATAAAATGATGGGCTTGCAGAAGTCAGGTATCCAGGTGATAATTTGTCTATTTGAATATGAGAATGATAATTACACAGATAACTCCAAAAATTACCTGCAACAGTGAAAATCTGGAGGACAGACATATATAAATTTTGTAATATTGTATGTCATACCAGTGAAGGAATCTAAGGATACTATTATTTATGAAGTGAGGATCTCAACAAGAGTTGTTGAGTAATGAATGTCTATTTCTTTGGGTTATGATTCCTATCACATCAGTAGGGAAAAAGATTTAGCAAGTCACATGCTCTGCTTGTCCACAACATCCAAGGTCCAAATGTCACAGACATAAAGGTATGCCCAGAACAATCTACTCTATAACTCACAGAGAGGGCATTTAGTTGAGTCTCCATATAAAGGAGTGATTTGAAGGAATTATCTTTACCCAATCCATCCTCCTCCCCAAAGTAGTGGAAAATAGACTGAATTATTTCACCTGAAGTTAAATTTGCATGTTTGAAAGTATGTTTATGAACCAAATAGTGCTAAGCATGACGTTAGAAATGGAAGTCCTAAGTCCTCTACAAAACATTATCTGATGAGTTGATTATGTATTTGTTCTCTACGTATTTCATCTTACCTTAAAACTGTGGGATACTAAGGGTTTTCTTTTTTCTTCATCATTTATCCGCTTTGGTAAAATATCATGTATATGTATTTGTGTGTATGTAGATACAGGTATATATATATGTATGTACAAATATATACATGTTTTATGTATTATTACACATACAGATATACACAAAGAGAGAAAAATTTGAAGAATGAGATGAATATATATATATAAGGAGAAGTTTTAGGCCAGGTGTGGTGGCTCACAGCTGTAATCCTAGCACTTTGGGAGGACGAGGCTGGTGGATCACCTGAGGTCAGGAGTTCGAGACTAGCCTGGCCAAAGTGGTGAAACCCTGTCTCTATTAAAAAAAAAAAGAAAATACAAAAATTAGCTGGGCGTGGTGGCGCGTGCCTATAATTCCAGCTACTCAGGAGGCTGAGGCAGGAGAATCACTTGAACTCAAGAGGCGGAGGTTGCAGTGAGCCGACATCGCGCCATTGCACTCCAGCCTGGGTAACAGAGCAAAACGCTGTCTCAAAAAAAAAAAAAAAGAAGTTTTAGTATTTTTTTTTTTTATCATCTCTCAATAGACTGTTGTTGAAGCCCACTGCTCTGTGTAATACCCCAACACCTATTAGAAGAGTTGCTGAAAGTTCTGTGCCACGCCATGGTGGGCTGGCCTGAGGCCTGATTCCAGAACCCTCCAGCTGAAGGAAATTTTAGAGTTCAGCCATCCAGCCCCTCCGCAGAATACCTGGGGAAACTAAGAGAGTATGAGAATTCTGTCTCAAGACCTCATTTCCAAGAGGACTCAGGACCTGATGAGGTTTTTGTTATATGTAAAGTCTGAATAGCTGTGTGATAATAATGAACCTCGCTTAGGAATTGTATTGCATACTAGAGCTTTTGTTTGGTTTCAGATGTTTTTCTTTTTTGGCGGGGGAGGGTGGGGGAGGGGAGGCAGGTAGCAAAATACTCTCTTTTCACCACAAATGAGTTGAAATTGAAAAGGAAATCTTTAGGTATGTAAATGAAAAGTAGGACATTTTGCCGATGAGGCCAAATGATACTGATCAATGGGAAGCTCTGGGAGAGATGACTGTAAAAGAGAGAGTGGGTGACCCAGGGAAGTATCCAGAGCTGAATGAGAAGTTGGAATCACATATTCCTATGTCGCAGCCTTCAACCTGATGCTAACTCATTCTTCAGACACGGAGTCCAACTTCCAAGTGCTGCAGGGACTTTTGTTAAGCCTTTTAAGGATATCCAAATGAATTAACTATTGTGTTTCACCTACACTCTAGTAATTCACTTTCAGTGGGCAGTTTTATTTTCCCAGATGTGCAGATTGTTCACCAGGGAGTTATGAGTAATTAACTCATAAAAGAAATGTCCAGATGAATGAACAACTGCAAAGCACCTGTTGTCAACAGCTGATTTTTGTCTCTGTGCTTTGATTATGAAGAGCTTGAGAATACTGGAGGTTGTTTTCTTCTAAAAACTTGTGACACCTGCTGATTTAGGTTCACGTAGAATACAATGGTGAATAGAGAATAGGTGGTAGAGCTTGTCTTTATAGCTAATGAAAGAAAAGTGTCGGAGTTTCAGATGAATGTCACATACCCAAGGATAGGGCTGCATTATGACTTTCATGGGCCTTAGGTACTTTTGCCTTTGTGGTTCCGTTTCTCCATTAAAAAAAATGGAATCATATTTTATAGTAGTATTGGTATAACGATGAATGTAATCCAGGCTGGATTCATTATTATATGGTCATCATTATTATATTTATTTATGTTCACTTTTTCCTTCTGGGTTTATTAAAATTAAAATTTTTTCATGGGTTGCCCAAAGTGTCAGCCCTGCCCACTGAACCTAATGAATAAATTGACCCTGTCTAAGATTATGAACAAAGAGACTTCATAGAAGCATAGCTGGCCCCATCGATTTTTACCGTCACTATAACAGAGAACACAGATAGGCCCCTTTCTTCTGTTTTTCCTGTTGTCTGTGAGCAATGGGCAGCTCAAGAATCAGAAATCCCTTTCTTGGCAAGGTCATTCATGCCTGGAATCCCAGCACTTTAAGAGGCCAAGGCAGGCAGATGGATCACTTGAGCTCAGGAGTTTGAGACCCGACTGGGCAACATGGTGAGACCCTGTCTCTACAAAAAATACAAAAAAAGTAGGCAGGTGGTGGTGCACGCTTGCAGTCCCAGCCACTCGGGAGGCTGAGGTGGGAGGATGGCTTGATCCCAGAAGATGGAGACTGCAGTAAGCTGAGATCATACCACTGCACTCCATCCTGGGCAACAGAACAGGACCCTGTCTCAAAAAAAGAAAAAAAAAGAAATCGCTTTCTCCTCATGTAACACTACTTGGCCTAGAAAAGTCAGTGTTTCTGTCTACTGTGCTCTGCCAGGGCTGCTTATGTAGGGTCCTTTGTTCATAATATGACAGCAAAGCAGGTGATTGAATCAAAAATTAATTCCTCCGTGATACTAAAAGACTGTGTCTGTGTTCTCCAAAATGGAGTCAGTTTGTGCAGAGAATTTTTGTCAGACCAGTTTATTCATTGCTACACAAAGTTTTCTCAAGTGTCATGCAGTGGGCAAACAAAGGAACAATGACACCAAAGTTATGTCAAGCTTGTACTTGTACCACCCACAAATGAAGATGGAATAATAATGTTGCCACCTATAAGCTAATGAACAAAATGCAACAATGGGTTCAAACATGCATATACCCATTGCCAATAAATTTATCTCTAATGAGACTTTTGCTAAAATTGAGGTCATGATTTGCAGAAGGCCTGGCTTTTAAAGAGGCAGGACTGAATTTAGTCTTTATTTATGGTTCCCGTATTTTCTTTTTACTTGCATTGAAAGCTTTACTTCCAAAATCTTACCTTGTCAGCTTTGTCCAGAAATACATTTTTTTATTTTTTTACCAATCTTATTAACTGAATACTTTTTAAATTATGTTCTAAACTCCTGTTTCTCTCAGTGCAGTCTTCTCTCTTTGAACTCTTTTCATGAGCCATATCTTACTAAAATCCATTACATATTGTAAAAGAGATAGCCATTTGAAAATATTCATGGGCCACTAGTTCCTTTGAACATAGCAGATTAAACCAAAGTTTAATTTGAAACGTCTTTCTATAAATCCTATAAATTGACCAAATTTCCTCAAAATCATTGAACTTTTTCTAAAGTTACTAAAAACAGACAAATATACTAATACAAGAATAATGATCTTAATTATTTGGAGCAATGGAATTGTTTTTTACATTTACATCTATAGAAATCTTAGGTAAAAAAAAAAAATCTTGATTTTTTTTTTCCTGAAATCTTACTTCACTGTATCAGCAGTGACCTAGTGTAACTCATTCAAGGGGCCCATAACAGGCAGTATCAATATTATTGTCAATTGTTTTAACTGTCAATTATATAAACTATATATCAGATAAATTCTTTTTTTGTTGTTTTTTTTGGGGTTTTTTGTTTGTTTGTTTGTTTGTTTGTTTTTTGAGACAAGGTGTCGCTCTGTCACCCAGGCTGGAGTGCAGTGGCACGATCTTGGCTCACTGCAACCTCCACCTCCCAGGCTCAAGCAATCCTCCCACCTCAGCCTCCCAAGTAGCTGAGACTATAGACGCACACCACCACACCTGGCTTCTATTTTTTGTAGAGATGGAGTTTTGCCATATTGCCCAGGCTGGTCTCCAACTCCTGGGCTCAAGTGATCCTCCCACCTTGGCCTCCCAAAGCGCTGGGATTATAGGCGTGAGCCACTGTGCCTGACCAAATTCATTTCTTTAATTGCCAGTGTTATCAAATATTTTCTCCTATGGAGCTTATGGTCTATATTCAGATAATTTTCTAATTTTAAAAACATTTATTACATTTTTATATTTAAAGAAAGTTTAATTGGAATATTTGACTTCCCCTTATTCTCTCTCTTCTCTCTCTCTTCTCATTCCATTTCCATATTGGAGTCTAGGTTTGTACATTTTATTTTGTTAAAGATATATACTGCAAAATAATCTCAACAATTCTCTTAGTAGTTGGATGTCTTTGCTAGAAAACCTTTAACTTCATCACTGAAGCAAATCATTA
The DNA here is from genome assembly GCF_000951035.1 of Colobus angolensis palliatus. Lineage (NCBI taxonomy): Eukaryota > Metazoa > Chordata > Mammalia > Primates > Cercopithecidae > Colobus > Colobus angolensis. Next base: position 18,976,129 of record NW_012118487.1, on the reverse strand, counting down.
TGTATTTTCCTAATGAGAAAAATAAAGTACTTCAGATAACATAATCCCGTTTATTTGACCCAGAGGGTTTGTGTATTGATCCAAAGGAATGGATATTCAAGTTTAAGACGTGAAGGGCTGGGTAGAAGGAAGGTTTCAGAGATGACAGGTTTATCAACGTTAGGGAAATAGACCCGATTCCCTCCTTCTTGTGAACATAGTCCACTATATATAGCCTGTCGGAGTCCGTGGTTTCCTTTGAATGTACTTCGTTCTTCTGAAAACAGCACTGCAACACCCTAAGCAGCTCCATTGCTGAGAGAGTTTTACTTCCTGTATTTCTGGGAGCAACAATGGAATCATGGCTGATGTGGGTGTTTTCTGAGCACCCTGGAAATCTACATGAAATGCGACACAAGATTCCTTGTTATGGTGTCACTGGAGGTAATATTAATAGTATTAAAAGAACAAGCTGAGGACTTTATGCATGATCTCACCCATGACTTCATGAATTGCCACTGGGATTAATGTAAAATGTGCAATCCTCGCCGAAATATGCCATCTTTGTCTATTATCCATCACTATATTTATAAGACACAACTTAAGGTTTTTCCTATGTAGGGTAAGTTCAACTATTTAGTTCACTGATTATAGTATTTCACCACTTATTCAGGAAAATCACATAAACAGGCAAATTCCCACTATGCCTCTTTAGTAATCCACATGGAATCTGTGGATGATTCCTTCAGAGCCAGCATAACTCATTTGATTTGGAAAAGGGTGCTCAATAGTGAGTCAGATTCTTCTGTGGATCAAGCGGGACATGTTTAGAAGCTGCCTTAACTATTTCAGATCAAGCAGACCTGACTATGCACAATTAAACTTGGCAATAATAAATTGCTCCATTGGTAAAATGGAGATCTTAGGGATGGTGAACAGACAGTGAATGGACTTCTCATAAATATGTATTTTTTACTCCAAATATATATGTTCCTTGGAGCTTGGACTCTGGAGTTAAGGATTTCCATCTCCACTCCTCCCCTTACCAGCTCTGTGCCCTTGGGTAAGTTACCTAACCTCTCTGTGCTCACTGTCCGTGGAATGATAGTTATAGTGATACTTCCTCATGGTTTCTATAGTCAGATAAACAGGAGAATGCATGTGACATGATTGGCATAATGCCAGCCCAAAGTAAAGTTCAGATTGTTATTTTTTTCTCTGTTTTTTTTTTTTTTTTTTTTTTTTTTGAGACGGAGTCTTGCTCTGTCGCCCAGGCTGGAGTGCAGTGGCCGGATCTCAGCTCACTGCAAGTTCCGCCTCCCGGGTTTACGCCATTCTCCTGCCTCAGCCTCCCGAGTAGCTGGGACTACAGGCGCCCGCCACGTCGCCCGGCTAGTTTTTTGTATTTTTTTTTTGGTAGAGACGGGGTTTCACCGTGTTAGCCAGGATGGTCTCGATCTCCTGACCTCGTGATGCGCCCGTCTCGGCCTCCCAAAGTGCTGGGATTACAGGCTTGAGCCACCGCGCCCGGCCCCTTTTCTCTGTTTTTTTACTATCTATAATTAAATACTGTGTTTTGCAAAAACAAAAACAAAATTAAAAGGCAAAACCAAACAAAACCCAGCTCCCCACCTGCTACATACCAGAGTACGTTAGGCGCTGCCCTGGCAGCATCGTGCTGTGTCTTTTCAACAGCAGTCCAGTGGCGTAAATACCTGAACCTCCACTCCCAAAACAAAACCTTTATGAGTTCAAGGGAAACAGTGGAACTGACCCCACTCTGGCCAGCTCCAAAGGCCGTATTCTTCTCAGGACATGCCTTCACTAGATGACCTCTTCAGCCCCCTCCCAACTCTGATTTTGAGTCCTCTGGAATTGTCTCCGATGTTCAAGGCTTACCTCACTCTCACAAGCTCAGCCTGTTTTTTGTTTATCGTAGCGTGACCTTTCTTTACATTCCGACTGCAGACACGGTCGTCATGCTCCCTGCAACATAGCATTTGGTGTCCACTGGGTTCTAGTTGTGTCTATATGTACAAGCAGTCCCATTTCTTTCTTCCTGATCCCTTCTCCCTGCTCTTAATAAAAAGTTATGAACAAACCAAAGAACCATAAAGTTATCTTTACCAATAGGATAGATGAATTTGTTTTTATGTTCAAAGTATGAGTTGTCCTTGGAGGGGTGCCCTTTACCTCCTCCCCTAATAGTCTATCTTCATGATCAGATAATGCATGAGCCTGAGCCTCTTTAGAAGACCCACATTTTGGTTTTTAAAAGTTTCTCACTTTTCTTAAAATAATTACTAGTTGTTGATATGGAGACAAATGTGTTTTGTATAAAATATTATACTTAATTACAGAGTCCAAATTCAGAATAGTCCAAGATTGTTAAAAGTTGTTTATTCTTAAAAATGAACGGACTAAAAGCTGATCTTAAGCATTCCACTCTCAGAAATGTTTTCCCAAACGTAACATTACTGTGAATCAATATCAGGTAAAATCTATAATTAATCTATTATTTTCTTAGTCTTGCTCTTGTTTGATAAATGTACTTGGGAATCCTTGCAAAGGTAGCAACTACAATAGAAGAAATAGGCCATTCAGGCAAGATTCTGTGACTCTAAAAAATATAGTAAGAGCTAAATCAAGTTTTTAAAAATAACATCAAAGGCCAGGCACGGTGGCTCATGCCTGTAATCCCAGTACTTTGGGAGGCCAAAGAGGCAGATCACAAGGTCAGGAGTTCGAGACCAGTCTGGCCAACATAGTGAAACCCTGTCTCTACTTAAAATACAAAAAATTAACTGGGTGTGATGGTGCGCACCTGTAATCCCAGCTACTCAGGAGGCTGAGGCAGGAGAATTGCGTGAACCCAGGAGGTGGAGGTTGCAGTGAGCTGAGATCACGCCATTGCACTCCAGCCTGGGTGACACTGCAAGATTCCATCTCAAAACAACAACAACAACAAACATCAAAACACCAGAAGTGAATGGAACAAGATCCTGATGCTGAACTGATTATCAGAACATCTGTTAATAGACACCATTGATCACTCTGAGGAAATACATAGCAAAAGCCTTCTCGTAGAAAATGTGCCAAGCCAGAAGCCAGGAATCTTCTAGGAAAATCTCAAGTTTTCATTAAAATATTAAGCAAAATGCCTGAAGGTATGTTAACATTCCTTTGCTGCTACATGGAAATAAAATAAATGAAAATATAGATTTTGGGCTTTAATTCTTAAGTTAGAAAAGCATGATTGAACAACGTCGATTTGTGGTAGCAGTAAAAAGACATTTACTTCGTTTGCTAATCGTATCTACTTTATAAAATATTATGTACTACCTATGTTGAGCATTTTGAGCTAGATGGTGTATAATATCTGTTAGTAGTTAGACAGATCAATCAGTCGATTGATAAATAGATAGATCTGTGATTTGGTTTTGCTGCCAAGATCTTCTTTCTTTAGTGAATACTATTGGTTTTAATGTCTTTCGTTTTAGTGTTTTAGTTTTTAACCACCTATGTTTCACTATTTCATTGTGAGGAAAATATAAAAAGGAATGATTTGAAGGGTTACTTTCACCCTTTCCACTTTTCTCCCCAAATACTTGGCTAATTGAGCACGATGTTTCATCTCAAAGTATATTTGCATGTTTGAAGCCATAGGCTCTGAGCCAAAGCCTGCTGAAGGTACAGCCAGAGATGCATGCCCGGAAGCAGAGCCTCTGGCAGATACAGCCAGCAAAGCTGAAGGGAGTTCCCTGAGGGTTACTCCTGATGAAATAAAAGCTCTTTGTGTGTTTGTTCTCTGCCCCTTTCATCTTATCTCAAATCCATAGAATGCGAAGTTTTAGTTAGGGAAGAATGAAATAAAAGTAATATAAGGAGAAGACTTGATCAGAATCTTCAGTGTTCAGAGGAGGATGGAATATTCTTTTTCAAACTTGGCAGAAATTCTCATCAGTGCTTCTACTGATACTAGTTCTAGCAATTCTGGGGCTTGTTCAAAGTGACGGCCAAGATGTATCCACGCCTCCCACGGTTCATGTGTAAAAACTTCAAAGTTGCAAACATTAGAATATTCAGTGTTTTGCATCAGTGTCTTCAGTCTTCCTGGATTTCAGCACTGAAAAGTGAAAACTGGTCCCTGTGCATGCATCTTTCTGGGCACCTGTAGTTGGAATAAGGCAGACATAGAGATGACAGATCTAATGAATCATCCTTCTTTTGCTGCCTCTTCAGAGTAAAGGAAGTGGGTATGTTTTCTCACAGTCAACTCTCCAAGTCTGTTCTACCCCATAGTCCCTTCTATGGCAGGTAAACACTAGAGGTGATAATAACAGACATCTATTTTATCCTTTCTGAGCTTTATGTTGTGAGTGGACTCCTAAATCATAAAATCACAAAATTTAAGAAGCATAACTTAAAAATCCATCAGGCTAGTCCCATTATTGTGGAAATAAGGAAGCTTCAGAGTCCCACAGTTAATGGCACAGATCACACGTCCTAGCTCTCGTCTGGTGGCACTCTTTACTCAGTGTCACATCACAGCCCCCAAGAAAACCCTGCTGCAGACCAGGTGATGTCATTGCTGCACCTCTAAGGGCCATTTGACATGGGAGTAAACAAGCTGAGAATTCAAAGGAAGGTGAAGCTAAACAGGGAACTACTATTAGAAATATTAGAATAGACAAAGTCGTTTTCACTCTTTAAAGCTTTTATCCCAGGACAATGAATTGTTGGTCTATCACCCTCTTAAAAATGGAAGAGATAATAATGCTTTGTATTATCCCCAGAAAGATGACTATGGTCAGTATATTGTTAGGTTAAAAAAAAAAAAAAAGATTATAGGCCAGGCACAGTGGGAGGCCACGGCAGGTGGATCACTTGAGGTCAGGAGTTCAAGACCAGCTTGGCCAACATGGTGAAACCCTGTCTCTACGAAAAATACAAAAATTAGCTGGGTGTGGTGGCAGGCACCTGTAGTCCCAGCTACTTGGGAGGGGAGGCAGGAGAATCGCTTGAACCCAGGAGGCGGAGGTTGCAGTGAATTGAGATCATGCCACTGCACTCCAGCCTGGGTGACAGAGAATTTGTCTCAAAAAAAAAAAAAAAAAAAGGTATAGACTGGGTGCGGTGGTCACATCTGGGAGGCCGAGGCGGGAGGATCACTTGAGATCAGGAGTTTGAGACCAGCCTGGGCAACATAGCAAGACCTTGTCTTGAAGAGAAAAAAAATGTTTTAAATTAGCTGGGTATGATGGCATGTGCCTGCAGCCCTAGTTACTCAGGAGGCTGAGGTGGGAGGATCACTAGAGCCTGGGAGGTCAAAACTGCAGTGAGCCATGATTGCACCACTGCACTTCAGCCTGGGCAACAAGTGAGACCCTGTCTCAAAAAAATAAAAAAGAGTCACAAAATTGTATGGAAACAATGATCTAAGCTATTTTAAGTGTGTGTTTAAATACACATACAAAAGCCTGGAGGCCTATACATTAGGCAGCTAACAATTTATCTCTGGGAGTAAAATCACAGGGACATTCAATTTTGATTTATTGCTTAAAGAGCAATATTTGGTTTATTAATATTTTACAAACATCATTATTCATTTAAAAGTCAATAAAGATATTTCTGAGAGAGGAATAGACTACCCGGCTGAAGACAGTGAACCTAGCAATGCTGGTATTAGATATCAGTAATGAAGGCAGCATACAGTTACAGTACTAAACACTTTCAACAAGTGGTCTACTGGCTATTCAAAACTAGTTGGCATTTATTGGCAGTTACCGAGTGACCACGTTACTGAAACAGCCTGGCACAACAGTAGGTTCAGTAAATGGTAGATAATACCATTCGTTCACTCATTCATGCATTCATTTTGTTGACAACTTATTGTGTGTGAAAGATTTGGTCCCAGTGGCCAAGGAGCACAGGCTGGAAGCAGAAAGAGGACGGAAATTGTTGTGACATGGTGTGCCAAACCAGCTACCAGAGGATTATACACAGAGCCGGGGTGTCCTTAGCTGATCTGGTGAAAGAAAAGTTGGTGATCTGGATTTAAGGCTAAGCCCACAATCTGTCACAAATTTTGCATAGAATATTAATTCTGGAACGAATGAGACCAGTTCCTCTTTGAAAACACTTCTACAGAAATTCCTGTGTAAATGAGTGTTAAAACAAGTGACTCAGGGCCTCCAGTAGGTTATGACCTGAGAGGACCACAGGATAGGCTAGGGACCGGGTGCCTCAGATGTTGCTAGATCAAAGTGCTTTACTCCTCTCACCTTAAGGACTCCTGACTTGAGCTATTTATTACACGGAACACAGCAAACTAATTAATGGAAATTAAAAATTATCCTTCCCCTTCCTTAGAGAAGAAATATCCTGCATGATGATTTGTGCTTTTCGATTTAATGTCACACACTCATTTTTGCACTGTACGTGAAAATACGTCCTCAGACTCTCCCTCCCCACAGCCCCAGCCCAGCCCCAGCCCCAGCCCAGCCCCAGCCCAGCCCCAGCCCAGCCCCAGCCCCGCGGTTCCATTCCTTCAGGGCAGCTTCCATTCTACCGTGAGTTTCTATTGCTTTCCCCTAAAACGCTGCCCTGGAGTCGGGTTTATTGGACACTCTAGTCTGTAAAGGAAAAAACACAAACACCGGAGGAGAATCATCCTAACATGCCGACAACATATCTATGGGCCTAAAAAAGTTACATTCTTTCCCGTTATTAGCACTTCTCGATCGTTCCAGGAAAATCCGATTTGTAACTTGGCTGCCCCAGGAAGGGGCCTGCGACCAGAAAGATGCAAAGGGCGGGACAAGGTTACGAGTGGGTGCGGGGAAGCCTCCCTAACCTGGGGGCCCTTTCCGAGAGCTGCGAGCCACGCCTCCTCTCTCCCGGCCGCCGCGCCGCCGGACTCTTATTTTGAAGGGCGGCGGTGAAGCCTCGGAGCCTCCTGAGTCACCCGGCGGGCGAGGTATAAAGCCCGGTACCTGCCCCGCGCCCGGCCCGCGGAGCCCGCTGCAGCTCCCGCTCGCTCCGGACGCGGAATCGGGCAGCAGCGGGAGGCGGCCGGAGAGCCGAGGTAGGCACGGGGAGTCGGCCCCGAGGCTGGTGGAGGAAATGTGTGAATTAAAGGGAGGGCAGAGTGCAGGGTGGGCCGCGAGGCGGGGGTGG
>NW_012118487.1:18964306-18968913 GCF_000951035.1 Colobus angolensis palliatus | reverse complement strand
CCCGAGCCCCCTCCCTCCCCCGGCCCGCGGGAGCGCGGAACCCTGAAAGCGGAGCTCCAGATAGGAATGTTTGCATCATCTTGGCAGGGTCGGGGCGGGAGAAGATGCTCTGCTGCCACGGACGATCCGTCTCGCTCTCCTAACTTTTCTCTGAACACCTCGCACCCACCACCCCCGCCCCTCTCAATCTTGGCCACGCTCACTGAGGGGTCAGACCTAGGGTGGGAGGGCAGAGAAAGCGGGACTGGCAGAGACAGGGGTGAGGGGCCGGGAGGGGCGATGACATCATTCCCTGGCAGCTGGCTGGGAGGGGGTGGGGACAGAGGGGTCCCCCCGACCTGAGCCGAGCCCTCCCCTTCTCAAGTCCATCCTCCTTTCTTTGGGATGGTTCACCCCACCTGGGCGTCATTCAAACAAAGTTTGCGCGTAACTCGGGGGTCGTTTCCCTGGCCGGGTGCTGTGCCCGGCCTGCAGTCGGTGTTTCTTCTGGGCCTGGGGGCGGCGTGGAGCCCGCGGCTCAGTCCCCGCAGTCCCAGGCCGTGGCCGCCGCTTTGTTCACGCCGGGCGCGGGCCGAACTCGAACCTCAGCTGCAGCGCTGGCAGTGCGCACCGGCCACGCGTGGGTTCCAGGCTACGGCCGAGCCAAAAAGGGAGGGTCCCGTGAGCAGCCAGGCTGGCCTTCCCCGGGCCTGGGTACGCTCCCAAAGCTGGAGCGCAGGGCTCTGGGCCGGCCCCGCCCCGGGGCTGGGGGCTTCCCGCGCGTTTGTCTCATTTTAACTTTTGGGGGCAGCTCTGTCCCGAATGGTGAGTGGTCCAGACTCCAGAAAGGAGTTTGGTCGCTTGAGCCCGGATTGAGGCTTGGGACTTTTGCTCTCTTGCTGGGGACGGAAGGGGGCGCGCTGGGCAGGAGAGGGGGCGTCTCAGTCGGGTCTCCCTGGGCTCGGGCATCTTCCCACCCTGCGGAGCCGGGTCTTGCGCTGCACGCCCCGAACAGGCCCGGGCACAGCGAGCCCCGTTACTGGTCTTCAGGCGAAATTCCAGGACGGGTGTGCATTCATCAACCTGGGAGTCTCTAGGAGCCCGAGATGACTGAATCTACATTTTGATGTGTAATCACAGAGAAACTAGCACGCGAAAAGGACAGAGGGACGGACCCAAGTTTCAGAGGCATAGAATAATATGATCCTGGTTCATAAGCCTTGAAAAGCTCCCCTCCTCCAGGTTAAGGAATGGTGTCACCAGCCTTGGCTGTGAGGATAGTTTCTTGATTTGTGTTATGCAGGCTCCTGTCAGGAATGTCTGCTTAACTCCCACTACCTAAGGAAAAGATAGCCAGAGAACTGGCCAGGGAACTGGGTTTGGATTGCTTCTAGAGCTCACAATGCAAAGATAGCATCTTTCTTGCTTTTTTTTTTTTTTTTTTTTTTTTTTTACATCCCCCCGAAACAATTTTTTTTCCCCTTAGGACTTGGCAGACTTTGATTTAGATAAGAGGTTTGAGTTAATTTGATTTTCCCCATGTCTGTTTAGATCAATGGATATAGGAGATAGTTTGAAGCTAATGTACCCCTGTGCCTTAGTGTGAATGTAAGATTTATAACTTGAGAGAGGCCGTTAATAGCACATCCTTGAACCATAAACATATGAGATAGACAAGAGCTAGATAATAAACGGTTTTTCCCCTAATCCCTAAGCTTTACTTATTTTTTTTTTTTTTTTACTGATTCTTGTACTTTGTTTTAGAAAAAGGAGTGGGGTTGGTTTCCCAGTGACCGCATCCATTAAGAAACTGGGCACGTACAGCAAGTAGCAAAATATGCCAACATCCAAACCATCTCTGGCTGTGTGAAAACTTGGTGCCCTGTGTGAGGAGCATGGGGGATGGTTGGAAATAATGTAGCTTTATTTTTATTGTGATTGTTGGAATTCATGAATCATGAAATTCTGATAGCTGGGATGGCGTGGTAGCTCACCTGCTTTAAATAATAACTACAGGCCCAGCCTGTCCCAGGTGAGGACCATTGACTTAGTAAACAATAAACAGATGTCCTACTCATAGCAGCCTTGGTATTGCTTCAGTAGATCCTTATGAGCTCTAGATAGTTTTTACTTGACTTTTAATACTTTTAAAGGTAACAATAGGCTGGGCGTGGTGGCTCACACCTGTAATCCCAGCACTTTGGGAGGCCGAGATGGGCGGATCACGAGGTCAGGAGTTCAAGACCAGCCTGACCAACATGGTGAAACCTCGTCTCCACTAAAAATACAAAAATTAGCCAGGCACGGTGGTGTGTGCCTATAATCCCAGCTACTCAGGAGGCTGAGGCAGGAGAATTACTTGAGCCCAGCAGGTGGATGTTGTAGTGAACTAAGATTACGCCACTGCACTCCAGCCTGGGTGTCAGAGCGAGACTCCACCTCAAAACAAACAAAAACAAACAAACAAACAAAAATTAAATGTCACCACCTTGCATTGTACTTGATCTTCAGAATTTTACTCTATTGTCTTAAGCCTTTAAAACTTTGCTCATGAACTATATTATTTAGACTACCTTTGAGGGTAGTTGCATTTTTCCAAAATATTATTTTCCCTAGGTTACAGTAAACCTTTGACTCTGTTAAATTTGAAGCAACTAATTATTCCTGAAACATATAATGCATTTCCTGGCAATGTTCATGGGGTCTATATTGCTCAAGGTGCTAAAGTCATTATTTCAAGGGGAAATTATTAGCGTGTTCCAACAGTTCTTAATTGTCCAAACAATTGTTGATTTCCCCCTTTTCCAGATTTCTTTCACAATCATTGGGAACTATAAAAAGATGTATTCGACATTTTCTTTTGTGTATATTTTCCACTTAAACAATTTTGTATCAAAACGTGTGGTACTTTTTCAGCACTTATTTCAGGAGATCCAGATAAACACTGAGTAATCACAATTCACTATGCTTCAAAAATTGCCTCCCTTTCAGCATCTTGCCAAATAATCTTCTTCAAGTAAATGGGGAAAGTAGATACTAACCATATACTTTTTAAAAATAATACATTAAAAGAGCACTAAAGTGTTCTTTGAAAGTGCTCCTGGTACTATATACATATTGACTCATTCCAGCGATGTTCTTTTGAGACACAATACAAGAATTGGAACTCGACCAGATTTGAGAGAAAGATGCAAAGAAGGTGAAGATTTATTCCAGGGCCATACAGAGAGGAAACTGAGACACTCATTTCTTCTTAGTTCTGTCTCCCAGGTTTTTAGCCCTAGATCTCTGAGATTGCACTAATTTGAGGGATTTTTTTTTTTTTTTTTTTTAAGAAAACAGGGAAGCTCTGTTATCAAATTTTAAGAGAGGATAAAGAATTAGAGATGGTAGATGAGAAATGTTTCATCCAAAGAGTCTTTTGTTTGTTTTGTTGTTTTTTTGAGACATAGTCTCGCTCTGTCACCCAGGCTGGAGTGCAGTGGCGTGATCTTGGCTCACTGCAGCTTCTGCCTCCCAAGTGCAAGCGATTCTCGTGCCTCAGCCTCCCGAGTAGCTGGGATTACAGGCATGGGCCACTGTGCCTGGCTTGAGGACTTTTAATGAATAGAAAACAGTGGCCCATTCTTATAGAAAAGACATGGAGATAAAATGAAATAAGGAGAGCCTGAGGTTTCAGGGAAGGAGAAAGAGCATTTTGAAACTGGTGGCAGATACAGTTCTCTGCCCAACTCCATGGGCTACTTAAGGGCATAGATTTCTTCCTGCACAGTCAATCTTAGCTGCCTTACTGGTTATGTGCTTTAGAGTTGACCGTAATTGGTAACATAAGCTATTCCAGTTAGGTGAGCCTCTCTTCCTTGTGTATTTTGGATAATGACTCTGAGGAAACAAGTTGGAAATGTGGGATGGTTAGCTAATGTCAGTGCCGAGTCTCCGTGCTCAATGCGCGTTAGACTGCCAAAGCTCTGCCGCTATGGTAAGTCAAGATGGTGATTTTCAGTTTGGCAGAGACTGTTGGAAGGCGTAATGGCTTATTTGATGGAAAAGATTTCCTGCTGTGGGAGAAGCTGCCATTTGCAGACGAGGTGTGTCAGCCAGAAGAAATGAGCAATAACCGTTTTCTGGTTTCTACTGGCAAAATCTTTGTATTTTTTTTTCATATAGAAGTGTTAAAAATACATTCATAAGAAAAATTCGTAAGATTCATACAAAACCAAGTAAAAGGTACAGACACTGAAATTTCACCAGTGAAGGGGAGAGAAGAGAGCTAACCTTTGTTGAATAGTCATTACTAACCAGGTGCTTCAGTTCTCACAAAATGGTGTGAGGTAGGCCCGCCACATTAGAGAACCAGGATCAGGCAAACAAATGAAGTACTGCTGGAGCGCCACGCAGGAGACTCTTAAGCTTGGTGTTACCATCTATGACATTCGGATGCCTTTGCGAGGCTGTCAAACCTACTGTGAAGTAGGCGGCCCTCAGCTTTCAGATGGGTTGTGTTCTGATTGTGAGTTTATAAAAACTCGGCCAGGCGCGGTGACTCAAGCCTGTAATCCCAGCACTTTGGGAGGCCGAGACAGGCGGATCACGAGGTCAGGAGATCGAGACCATCCTGGCTAACACGG
>NW_012118487.1:18952457-18964146 GCF_000951035.1 Colobus angolensis palliatus | reverse complement strand
AGCTGAGATCTGGCCACTGGACTCCAGCCCGGGCGACAGAGCAAGACTCCGTCTCAAAAAAAAAAAAAAAAGAAAAGAAAAAAAAACTCACTGCTGGGAACCCTGAACACGCTTTTTCACTGAAACTATGTCACATTTAGTGGTTAGTTTCCCAGGCCAGCCCAGAAATCATAGCTAAAGTATTCTGTCTTATTAATAGTACCATAGAACCAAGCCACTATATATAACGTGGTTTTTGTGGGAAAATGCACTCAGAGCTCCAACTTCAGTTTTTTAAGGTTTTTAGTTCCAGTTACAATGGCAAAAGGGACTCCACCTTCTCTCTTTTTCCATTTAAGCCCTGGAGGGAAAATAAAGGTACATAGAGATACGTTTCCTTCGATACTTCCTTATGCTAACAGAGACCCCACCCTGGACTGCAGAGCGATGGGGAGGGGGGATCCTGGCAGTAGCTGGCTTTGTGGCAACAGAGAGGAAAGAGAAGAGGAGGAAGAGGCACAGGTAGCGGAAGAAGTGAGGTCTAGATGTCATCACCTATGGGACCAATTCTGGATGGCTTATCAATATGAGTTACAGGCTGACTGACATCATTTCCTTACTAAACATAATTTTTGCTGAGAACCTAGTAACCTAGACCTAGACATTAACGTTACTTAGTTGTATGTTCAGTATTTTTTAAGTGAAGGTTAGATTTTAAATAGTCTTCAGTAATAGAAGGAAAGCACATATGTAGACATCTTATTTTTCTTTTTCATGCCAGTCTACTGAATGCCCAAACCAGCACCTATCAGTAACTGAATAGACTCAAGGTAAACCTGGATGCTAATGGATATAAAATTCGAATTAATCATAGAATAGATACTGTTTGTTGAGTACTTCAAACCAGAAAATGTGCTAAAATGTTGAACACATTTTATGTCATTAAATCCTCACCACAATCCCACGTAGTGAGTACTGTCAGCACTCCCATCTTAAAAATGATGAAAGTGAGATTTTGAGAGAATAATTTATCAAGATCACACAGATCAGAAATGGCAAGTCTGGGACCTCATTAATTCAACAAATATTTTTGGAGCAAGTCCTGTGGCCCAGGCTCTGCGTTAGACTCTGGGAGTAAAGCAGTGAATGAAATGGACAAATATGCCGAAATCCTTGCCCTCATGGAGCTTATATGCCAGTGGAAAGAGACAAACCATAAGCAAAACAAACTAAACAGCTAGTGCCTCAGATGGAGTTATGTGCTATGCGGAAAAATAGATCTAGGGAGCATGAGGAATGCCAGGTTGGGGTCACAATTCAGGGAAATAGAGAATACAGGCTGCAGGGTGGCTGTGAGTCAACAAAATCATCAGTCCAGGAGTACATGCGCTATTGTTTCTCGCAGCAACCCATTTTATGTTTAACACCAAATGTTGAGTACATGTCACCCTCATCAGTCACTGCTTCTACTGCAGCAAGTGACTGGGGAGGTATCCAAGAATGACTGGTGAAGGGCTTGACCTTTTCTATCCCATGGTCAGGAAAGATAAGGACAGTTGCTGGAGGGATGTCCTAGAGCAGCTGGGGTTTGGTGCACAAGCAGAGGGCTTGACCTTAGCCAAGAGCGCAGAGCTGATTCTCCTGTATCGCCAGAAAACAGGCGGAATCTGGGGGTACAGATGAGGGCTGGGTAGAAGGAGCGATGGAAGCTCGTGGAAGTTCTGTTTCTTCAGTTTTCTCAGTGGAATGGGGAGCGAGGGTCGGGGAGGGAGTGCGGGGCGGGGGGTGCAGTTTGAGGAGAGACATGTGAAACAGTCACCTGGCAGAAAGGGAGCCTGAAGTTAGCTGGTGAAGTGTACCCTCAGGATCTGCCCATGGTCAAATTCTGACTCCTAACATCCTTCCACAGTATATTGTAGATCAGAATTCTCTAGTTCACTTCTTGAGGAGAGAGATTATCTTCTAACTCCTTTTTTTGCTGTGTCATTTACTTGGAGAAGAGTCCTGCACTGACTACGTGTATGTTTAATGCTTGTTGAGTGACTGCGATAGGAAAACTACACACTTGTCCAGAAATTTCATTTAAACTTTTCGTCCTAATTGTCACATTGTTCTCTCCCTTCTCTGAAATGCTCTGATGTTCACAGTTCCCAAAACAGCAATTACTGTTAATTACTTCACTGAGTTAATCTCATTCCCATAAGGGATTAAGTTTTAGACTAAGAAAGATTTATTTATTTATTTATTTATTTTTGAGAGAGGGACTCACTACCTTCACCCAGGCTGGAGTGCAGTGGCATGATCATGGCTCGCTGCAGCCCTGACTTCCTGGGCTCAAGCAATCCTCCCACCTCAGCCTCCCAAATAGCTGGGACTACAGGCATGCACCACCATGCCTGGCTAATTTTTTGTACTTTTAGTAAAGATGAGGTCTTGCCATGTTGCTCAGGCTGATCTTGAACTCTTGAGCTCAAGTGATCTGCCCTCCTCAGCCTCCCAAAGTGCTGGCATTATAGGCGTGAGCCACTGCGACTGGCTAAAAAAAAAAATTTTTTTTTTTTTTTTGTTGAGACGGAGTCTTGCTCTGTCACCCGGGCTGGAGTGCAGTGGCGCGATCTTGGCTTACTGCAAGCTCCGCCTCCCAGGTTCACGCCATTCTCCTGCCTCAGCCTCCCGAGTAGCTGGGACTACAGGTGCCTGCCACCACGCCCAGCTAATTTTTTGTATTTTAGCAGAGATGGGGTTTCACCGTGTTAGCCAGGATGGTCTCGATTTCCTGGCCTCGTGATCTGCCCACCTTGGCCTCCCAAAGTGCTGGGATTACAGGCGTGAGCCACCGTGCCTGGCCTAAAAATTCTTAATTGTATACTCTTCTGTAATATTGAATGAGGACCACCTAAGCCTCATTCCCATCATATGGTGCCCCTGTTGGGGGCGGTGAAGAAGCCTTCCACATCTGTTTCATGTCTCCTTCTTGGCTAGCACACTGTTGTGGGCACTCGGTAGGTAGTCAGTGCGAAATGTGAAAACCATTTGCGGTTAGAATACCACGGGAAACAAATATTGGTGATCTCAGCTGAGTGAGTGGCAAAGGAACTGATGAAGCAGGTGGATTCCAAGGCTAGTTAGGAGAGGGAATTGACTGCACGTGGTGTTGGTGGAATGGGAGGGGGATACATCAGAGGTTACTCCCAGGGCTCTACCAGACCCTGGGTAGATAGAGCCACCATTTACAGAGGTAAGGAGAGTTTAGTTTTGGACATTCCAAGTGGAGGTGTCCAGGACACAATTATATATCTAGGCTGCCATTCTGGGAGGAGATCTGAGTGGGAGACCATGATTTGGGTATTATCACCATAGATGGTAATTAAAGCCTTGGGAGAGAGTGACTTTGCCCACAAAGAGAGCATAAAATGAGAAAACTGGGCTCTCAGTGTTTCAAGGTTGGTTAAAGATCCTGTCGTTTGACTAGGCTCTGCTATTTGCAAAATCTGCCCAGGGACAGAATATTGAAGTAAATAAAGCATATTCCAGTAAAACCACAAATAGATTTATTCAAAACTGGAGTTAGAAAAACTTGTGGTTTTTCTTGGTGAAGCCTCATTTTCCATTTATCTTCATAACTATAAATGGATGTATTTGTGTGGAAGATGTAGATTTTTTAAAAAATCTATTTTTGGCTCTATTAAGAGACAAAATGAATCCAAATGTATTCCATACTTCTCTCACGTTGCACCATTTTGTTATGTAACAGAGAACGTTTGAGTACATACTGTCCACACCAGCAACTATAAATCTGTCCTGGCAAGTGACTGTAAGATACCCAGGAACAAGCGATAAGGAGCTCGCCTCTCCAGGGAGAAGCTTTTATTTGCAAGAGAGAGTGATATACAAGAACTTGCAAATATCTTTGAAGGGCAGAAAAAATCAGCTAGGGCTAAGAAGGCAGCTGTCCAAGTTCATGATTCCTTGGCTCTTCTTTATACACAACCACCACGAGTTGTCCGTTTGCAGACGTGGAAAAGTCTACCATTGTAATATGAGTTCATCTCCCGCTTTTCCAGAGCTCCTCAGCAGCGTGGTGGGTGCCTAGTGAAACGAGCAGAGGTGTGAAGCTGCCAGACCTTTACCCAGATCCACTTCTTTGACTCAGGGTACAAATGAACAACACAGTCTGACAACTCACTTAAAAAACTTGTTTGGAAGGATTTGATGTTGAGAGACTTTTCAAAGCCTAAATTTAGATTCATGAAAACATATCAAGGTCGAGATATGTGAAAAGCAGTGCTGTATGGGAGGGTCAAGTGCCATTCATTTAAAAATACCAGGACATTTGCTGCTGTTCAGTAGGGAAGTTGGGTAGGGTAGATATCCTCACCTCCACTATACAGAGTTTTGTTTTTTTTTTTTTTTGAGACCAAGTTTCGCTCTGTCACCCAGGCTGGAGTGCAATGGCATAATCTTGGCTCACTGCAACCTCTGCCTCCCAGGTTCAAGCAATTCTTCTGCCTCAGACTCTTGAGTAGCTGGGATTACAGGTGTGTGTCACCACACCTGGCTAATTTTTGTATTTTCAGTAGAGATGGGGTTTCACCATGTTGGTCAGGCTGGTCTCGAACTCCTGACCTCATGATCCTCCCGCCTCAGCCTCCCAAAGTGCTGAGATTACAGGTGTGAGCCACCGTGCCCCACTATACAAATTTTTAAGAAATAACATGTAAAAAGGTTGGGACTTTCCCAAGGTGAGTTGCTGGACCTGGATCTCCTGAGGCCAACTGTGTTTTTCTTTTCAGCACAGCAAGCATCCTCTGAGATGCGGAGTGATGTTACCCCTTGAAAATGTGCAGCAAGGGCAACTGCAGAATTTTCCAAAAGCTTAAGCACAGATGGCAAATCTGGCAAAGTCTCATTGAGAACACTGACTACATGTTCAGGAGGAAAGTTTTTAAGGGTAAATGCTTAAAATCCTGAAGACCAGTTTATTTGGGAAAGCAATTCCAATGGAAAAGTGCGGTTGGGTTACTGAGGGAACCACACAGTGGCAGTTTCTACAGCTTGGCCAGCTGCCCTGGGCTGGCAGTTGAGGAGAAAATGCAGCGGTGGTGTTGAGTAGACACTTCAGCCACGGAGTGACAGTCGCTGTGTTCTAGGCACCATCTGACCGCTCTCTGTCTGCTCCTTCTGTGGCTCTGTAATGTCTGAGCTCCTGGGTAAGCTCCGTGTAGCCTCTACAACTCTGCTTGGAGCTCAGTTTTCCTATGTGTTTATTTTGATTTTTGTCTACTTATTAAGTTAAACGCAAATCTGAAAATGAAAGAATAATCACCTTGGACTCCTGAATGTTTGCCCAATGTCATTTGGCTCCCGTTGTTTCCTGTCACCATCGCAGTCTACTGAAATCTCTAGGATGTATTTCAGAATTACTCTGATGGTGAAAGATTTCCTATCCTATGTAGTCCAACAATTGTTGGTTTATTATGTGAAAAATAAAGCAAGCATGTAGCATTTACAGAGCAATCCACCTCCACTGTTAATACTGTCATTTGAAGAGTTAGCAGGGAATGTGATAGAGACTGAATATCTTGCCACACAGCTTGGCTGTGCAGTTGCTGGGCTCTGAATCCTGGGTCTGACTTCCCTCTTTATATGTGGCTTTTGGATTTTCTTCTCACCTTGAGGTAATCTGCTCCTCCTTTCATTCACCGTGCTTTTAGGTTTGGTTTCAGAGAAGCCTCCCTTCTGCTACATTCTTCAAGGTTAAAAAAAGAAAAACGACTTCACATTTACTGGTGATGGGCATTCAGTTGAAATTACAAACCGGGAAAACATGACATTCCAGCTCACAGCAGTCTGATTAAAGGTGAAATGCTTATGAAACCACAGGATCTGGCTGAACATATGGCTCGTCTTCTGGCAAACTTAACAGACACCTGGTGTTTTCTGTGGCCATCCGGAAATCTGCATCCTGATGTAGATATCATGAGTTAATGATGGACTCAAGTGTAGAAATGTGTCTGGGACTTGCAGGCCTCTTGCTTTGTGATACTTTCTTTTATTTTCTGAACGGGCTGAGAAAATGGCTGTCACTCCAAGTCTATCTTCTGATGGGCTGGTAGCTCTCATTCAGGCCATCCACAGCCAGCGGCCTTTCCCCAGACAACCTACATTGCCTTGAGTCTTGTCTTAAAAAGACTAGAGGAGAGAAGTGCTACTTTCTTCTCAGCCTTGCTGTCCCTGCCATGTAAGGAGGTACTTAAAAGGCATTCCCATCCAGTTCTCTCTCTGTCTGCTCCATCTTCTCTTCATGCGCTCTTGGAGTATTTGGTTAAAACATTTAAGTTGATGACTTTATGGAATATGATTCCCTGGTTTTGGAGAAATAAAAAGATGAATCTCAGACATCAGTAAGTGCCACATTCTAGTTCAAATTATAAGCCTGTTGCATAATCAGTAAAACTATATTAGAAATAAAAGCTTCTCAAAAATCCCAAGTACTCATTACCCAAAAAATGATGATAGACGGGGGTCCCACAAATGTGTAGCTGTGTATATGTCATAGTATACGAAGGCCAGGGAAATACATAGTGCCACCTAACCTAACCAGCGTTTAAGCATAATTACTGTGGTTTTGTCAGAAAGGAATTCTAAATGCAGGAAGGTTTGCCATTATTGGGCCACAGAACATAAAAGACTTCCCTGCAAACTTCTTGGAAATGTTTATGCTAATTTATATTTCAGGAGATAATACCCACTGGATATACTCTAATTTGGGAAACATGGGATGATTAATGAATTGGTACAACCTCTAGACCAGGGGAACAGAAGAAAGTTTGGCTTGCAAAATCACAGGTTCCACCTGGTCAGCAGCTTATCTTCTTCGTTTAGCTCATTAGGAAAGTTTACGTAGTTAAAAAAGAGTATTTTTAATTTACATTTGACATTTAATATTTCAGAGAGTTCTTGGGCATCAGGATAAACAAATTCAGTGTAGCACATATGTAGTATAAGAATTCTGTTGATACAATGCCGCAGTCGTAGTTGTAGCCCATTATCCCAGGTAATAACGATGCTACAATCAAAGTTTTCCCATTGTGGTTTTGATTTGCATAGTAGTAAATGCTCTTGCTATTTTCATAGGCAAGGAGAGTCCACACATGCACTAGAGGCTTTCCATATTAGGCTTTTTGGAGACATAGACATGATGGTGATCGCATGGGGTGTTTGAGAAAATGGAGACTACTTGAATGCAAAGGCTTCTGTGGGGCAAGCAGAGTAAAGAATCCAGTCAAATGATGTCAGCCAAGGGTGGCAAGCCCATGCCCGAAAACCTGGCAGCAGCTCACCCATACCAAGCCACCTGAGACATTTCCTGGGATGGAAACAATGTTACGGAAATTGAACTTCCCTGCCAAATTTACCACACCTCGCCAAAGCATGGGCACCTCTCTTATTCATGGGTGCCTCAAGAGTAATTACAGCTTTATAGCACATCTAGTAAGAACTTTAGCGAAGGTGAAAAGGAGTCGGTAACCTTGAATTTTAGCAAACGAGAGGAGGAAGATGTGGATGTCCTTCCTCACGCGTTAACAAGGATGCTGTTAGGCTGTCTGTCTACTGTGAATCTCTGCTTAGGAGAAAAGTCATCTATCTGGCTGTGCAAATCAAAGAGCTTTGACAGTTTGTTTTTTGTTTGTTTTTATTTGGGTGCAATTTTTCTAGAAAACTATAACCTGTAAAAAATTAAAAACCATGATCGAGTGTGCCTAGAAGTAAAGACTACACTTGACTGGCCTTTTTCTACCCAAGTCCAAGTGAACTGCTTTACCCATTTAGTCGATACATATTCAGTGATGCTGGTTATTTACAAAGCGTTTTATCTACATTCTGTATTAATTCTCAACAGTCCTGTGAGATCATTGTTTATCCGTGTTAATACACATCTACACACACAGAGAAGTGGGGAACCCCACAAGCCTTGAGAATTTCAAGAATTTGTGGATTTCAGAATGGTTGAGCAGCTCAGAGCTTTTCTAACACTCAACTTTTCTCTCTCCAAGTCCCAGTCTCTTCTCAAAAACTGCCATCAGCATAAGACCCTATGATTTCTGTGGTATTCTAATTTTATCTGAGATTTATTAGAATATATGAGGTGAAAAAAAGTTGTGCAACAGGAAATTGGACTATGGCATCCCACAGCATATCTTCCCTGCCAACTTCCTAATAAAGGATGAACTCCAAATATTAAAAAGTTATTAAGACATACTTGAAAGTCTTTCCAAATGCTTTAAAAAGCTAGCAAACACATCCAGTATCATTTATTCAGCAAACATGTACTGAGTTTGTTCTGTGCTCAGCATTCTGCTGAGTAAGTAGGACACTGACCAGGCCATCATGGGTTAGGCTTGGAAGGGAGGGGCCCGGATGCAGAATGAATTGATTAGTTCTGTGGGTGAAACAGATTCAGTGTCCTTGGAGGAGGGACTGACCAGCTCTGCCTGGGGGAGTAAGGAGAAGTTTCAGGAAAGAACCAAGACCTGAGAGTGGAGAGTTTGACAAAAGGCTGAAGCTGGGTAGAGAAGCTGGAGGGGGTGGGGTTTGTGTCTGGAGGATGGCAGGTGACTGGTGTGGCTGGAGAGGCACAGGAGTGAAGGAGGTGAGGGAGGCTCTACCAGCTGTGGAAGGCCTTGCTTGCCACACCCAAAGTGCCATGGAAAACATGAAAAATATGCTTTCTATCAAGGGATACAGTCATAAATTGATCAAAGTATTTCCTACCTGTCATTGGAAAAATCTAGATCCTTGAAGAAATCATTCTAGATCCTTTAAAGAATTTTCGGACCCTTACTAACACCTTTCTTCTTTTCCAATAGCATCTTCTGTCTTAGATAATAGTCGGCCCTCTGGATCCCTGGGTTCCACATTCATGGATTTAACCAACCATAGATCAAAAATATTTGGAAAAACAAAAACAATAATACAACAGTAGAAATAATACAAGGAAAAAAGCAATATAGCATGACAGCTATTTATATAGCCTTTACATTATATTAGGTATTATAAGTAATCTAGAGATGATTTAAAGTATACAGGAGGATGTATGTAGGTTATGTGCAAATTGTAGGACATTTTTTTTAAATCAGGGACTTGAGCATCTGTGGATTTTGGTATCCAAAGGGTTCCTGGAACCAGTCCCCCTCAAATACTGAGGGACCACTGTACTCACGCAACAGGTTGTTAGAGTTTATGAGACTCCTAAATCATAAAACATTTTGTAAAAAGGAAGATTTATTCATACAAAGAACTCAGCTAGTCAAGACTAAGAAAGTACTGGTAGGAAGTAAAGCCACAGTTTTAAATAGTAAGGTAACGAATGCTTCCCAAGGGCTTGAAAGTCGTTTGCCTTAAGCAGCACTTTTGCCAATTGTTATACCACTGATTTATTTGATAAGCCTCCTTTTCAGTTGTTAGTGAAAATCTCAGAGGTATCACAGATTTCAAATTAATGTGGTCTCAATCAGTGAGGCTTCCTCTTGCAATAATCTGAGATAGCAAGTAGCTGTTCTAGGATACCTCTTTTTCCTACTCTTCTGTCCCTTACAGAATGTCATTTCATTACCAAGTCCTCTTCTCTAATAGGCATTCAACCATGCGTTTACAAATATTAAGTTGTCCATTTGCTCAACCCTACACCCACTGTACTCTTTACTATTTTCATTCTTACGTAAAAGATCTAGAACAGAAAGTAGATTGGAAGTGTTATACAGATCCACTACATGCAGTCAAGGAGAAGTCTCAAGTTTTCTCATGTTTCCTTTTATAACTTGCATAACTGAGAGTTAAATATGTCCGTTTGATATGGGTAGTTTAAGCAGCTATAGATACTTGGTGATTAATGTTAATCTAACACCTTAAATAATATATAAGGAATCAATTTCAACACTAATAAACATCTGGTCAACAAAGAGTTCCCTTTATAAGATGAGCAAGGCATGGAATTATTTGCAGTTGCCTTAAATGAATTTTAAACACCCGTTATGCGAGGGAGTGTAGGTATGGTCTGTAAGAGGAACTCCAGGAAGCCCATGTGGAATTTTGCAGTTTCCTCTTTACAGGTGACCTGTTAAAGAGCCTGCATGTCATGATAGTGAGATGTAACAGAAAAGCTATATTAATTAAGGTGACTGATTACCATTCAAATACATGTAAATCACAGTCTACCCAGAGGAAGATAGGAGTCCTCCAACTACAGGCTTATTCCAAAGAATTAAAGGGCTTTCTGAAAAGCTGAGGCTCTCAAAGTGTGGGTATGGTGCCCACACCGTTGGTGTCAGCATCACCATCACTGGGTACACGTCCATGGCATCCAGCAGGTACCAGGACATCCATTTCTTACCCACTACTAGAAATAAGCAATTCATTTATGGTTAGCAATATTACCATGCATGAAAAAATGTTAATTTGACAATGTTAAGACCAAAGCAAAACAGAGAGTTTTGATACTTGCTAAAAAAGAAAAGGCTTGAAATTAGTGGACTGGTTGAAAGGGGACTGGAGTTCCAAGCTGCTCCCATCTTCCATTCCAGCTTTTAAGGCTTCTTAATTGAATTGGAAGCTCAGGTGAATAAAGAAAAAAATCATCTACTCTTTCCTCTGTTTCCAGATAAAGTCCTAAGAACTGTTTTGAGGGCAATTTATACCCATTAAAATGTCAAATTCACATATCCTTTGACCCAATAATCTCATTTCTAGACATGTTTCCCACAGAAAACACGAAACAAGTATACAGTACAAGTTAGTTGTACAGGAAGCTTTATTGCTACACTATTTGCACTAATGAGTACTTGAAGAGAGCATGTCTATCATTAATAAAGAATGGTTTGTACTTCGGAATACCATGAGGCCATTCAAAAGCATGAAGTAAATCTTCATGTACCAACATGGAAGGATACCCATGGCATGTCGTTGAAAGATAAAAGATCACTGAGGGAGAATGTGCTTATGCTTGATCCAACTTCTGTGAACAAAAACCCAAACATGTAAACATATGGGTGTTATAAGTATTTATATTTGTATAGTAAAGGTTCTGGAAAGATAGCACCAAAATATTATTGGTGTTTTGCCCCGTGGAGTGGAATTGTATGAGGATTGGTGGTTATGGGGGAAATTCTTTACATTTACTTTATTATCGTACTACTTTCACTTTATTTTTTAATTAATATTTTATCTTTAATTTTTGTGGGTACATAGTAGGTGTGTATGGGTACATGAGCTATTTGGATATGGACATGCAATGCGTTATAATCACATCAGGGTAAATGGGGTGTCCATCACCTCAAGCACTTATCCTTTGTATGACAAACAATCCAGTTATACTCTTTTATGCTTATACTTTCTGATACTTTAATTTCTCACAATGAATATTCCTTTTGTAAAAAAAAAAAAAAAAAGAAGAAGAAACTAAGTCCCAGCCATATGAAGAGGAACTAATTAGCTGTAGAACTAATTCTGACACTCTATTTCCCAGTCAGTGTTATTCAGAATTAATTTTTCACTTCCCTGTGATAGTTACTCAATTTTAGAGCCAGAATTTAGCCTAATCTACTCATTGATAACTCTAAGAAAACTAAACCCAGGGCGGCTAAGTTCCTGGAGAGTGGCCCTCAGGTGGTGACTGAGGACTGAGTAAGCCGCCTCCGGCAACCCTACCCCC
>NW_012118487.1:18923616-18952407 GCF_000951035.1 Colobus angolensis palliatus | reverse complement strand
ACCACCACAATCAGGATATGAGACATTTCTGTTATTCCCCAAATTTCCTTTATGCTCCTTTGTAGTCCATGGCACCCACCCCACCCCTGGGCAAAGTGAAAGTGAACCAAACTGAGAGGAACTCCACTGTCCCTTCTGCTTACTCAGCAGATGGGAGCCAACTGCTTTGTTTTGTCTTGGGGCCTGTCCTTGATGGCTTCTAGGACTAAAAATCAAAGCTGTAAATTTGTGTAATTTAGAGATTGAAGGTACTAATCGTTGCTGTCAGTGACTGGAAACCAAGCCTATTGAGCAAGAGCCATTGTTCAGTGCTTGTCAGCCCAGAGAGTGTGCCGAATACACTGGACATCTTAGACACAGATCTAGTGGGGGGTGTTCTGTGTTTTTTCTCCTAAAAGAAGGCTTCTCACACCACCCCAATGAGAAAACAATTCGAGGAAAATGTAGGCACACTCAGTACATGAAGGGAGACACTATTAAAAGCAAAAGGAGGATAATTGTCAAACTTAGAACTATGCTAATTTGAATTCTGGGCTCTAAAACTGGTAGAATTCAAACCTTAAATGTAGAATGTACTAGTATTCTATGCCTTAAACAGTTGAAAGGAAAGGCTTACATTGGCAAAATGTATTTCACACCGAATAATGATCCTAAATCAGTCTTTTGCAACATAATAAGATGCAGCTTTTTAAGTATACTTTATTTCTAGACTTTACCAATCTCAAAGGCTACTTGGAGCTCTTATTTCAGAAATAATTTCAAGATGTTCATTCTCTACAGTTTTGCAGTATGATTAACTTCGAAGTCCACTGCAGACACAAATGAACTTTCCCTAAAATGCAACACAAGAGCGCTAATTAGAGTCAGTAAAGATGAGAGGGGGTTATTTTGCAGCTCTTCCCGCAGGCTGTGAGAATTTTTTTCGTTAAAGCAGGATATACTGATTCAGTCCTTACCATGAGAGCCACTCCCATCGGAACATAAATTAGTCTTAGTGTATTTCAAGTTCTCACACGTGTTCACATTCCAACTGGGTACAACAGTTGACTTTTGTCTTTAACTTTCCTTGGCAAACTGATAGCATCAGGGGAAGAGATAAGCTGCCCCTTAGGGAGTTGATTGTAAAGGGTTCCAGACGTCTGCACGCCCCTGGTGCAAGCACCAGCTTTCTTTTAAAGACTCAGGGTTATGTTAAGTGTTGGGATGTTTTGTTGTTTGCTTTTTGAAGAAGCCAGATCAGATTTTTGTCAATGTATAAACTCCAGTAGGAGAAGAGGGATATGTTTTTAAGGTGATCTCTAGAATGCTCTGGCTGACTTAGCTGCTGAAGAAAAAGGAGAAAGGAAGACACAGTGTATATTTTGGCACTTCAACTTCTGTAGTAACAATGCATTCATTCACAAATCTGGAGAGAACTGAATGTCTGCTTTTTAAAGTCTGAATTGAATTATCGACTAGATTTTGAGACCCTGAGAAGATTTTCAATCCAAACCACGCTTAATATTCACATTTTATCATAATCGATGGAAAGTGAAAGGAAATTTAAATTCTAGATAGCCAGGTTTGACATTAGACTTTCACATTTATAACCTCACTTAAACTTTACAAGAAATCTCATTACAGGTATTATTATCCCCATTTTTAAAGCAAAAAACACCCGTGGAGAGAAAAACTAACTGGCACTATTGAGATTCATACCACATGTGTCTGGCTGCATCAGGGGGCTCATAAAGAATTCAGAGCCAGCCCCCAGCTTCTCTTCCCCATTCCCTCTTCTCACCCCCAAGCTACCTCCATTAAAACAGATGCCAGGCTATATTTATTCTGTTTTATTATGTATACTTACAAATGCATTTGCTAATCTTTGGTGTCATAAAATACAATGAATAAACTCCTATCCAGGTTTTCAGGTATTTCCTTAATTTTTAAAGCAATAAACTCCTTTAATCTTCCCTTGTACTCAATACTAAGAAATGAAAGATCTGACTTTAAGCAGGAAAAGTTTTGTCTTAACATATAGCCAGGAAACTTCATTTGCCTAGGTCCTGAAATGTAAGTCATCTGCCAGACCAAGTGTGGGGTTAGCTCGCGAGGCTCCTGCGTGAGAGGCCTTTCTTCTGCAACCTGGCTCCTGGAAGAAACGAATGCTCCCCCTTCAGACCCCACTCTTCACCAAGAATTTAAAAGATAAGAGGGAAACATTTCCCTGACTCTAAAACGGTTTGTTTTTAATATGGTATGTCCAGGCCTACACTACTAAAATCCCTCATAAAAGTCCTCTAAAAGATAATAATTGTTCACATTGCAAACCTATTTGAAGCCTGGAAAAATGCAGTATACTGTTGGGAAAATCCGTCTCTTTTTTTCACTCATATAATTTCTAAGTCTGTCATTTCTTTTCTTTCCTTTTTCTTTTGAGACGGAGTTTTGCTCTTGTTGCCCAGGCTGGAGTGCAATGGTGCAATCTTGGTTCACCACAACCTCCGCCTCCCAGGTTCAAGCGATTCTCCTGCCTCAGCCTCCTGAGTAGCTGGGATTACAGGCGTGCACCACCACACCTGGCTACTTTTTGTATTTTCAGTAGAGACAAGGTTTCTCCGTGTTGGTTTGAACTCCTGACCTCAGGTGGTCCGCCCGCCTCAGGCTCCCAAAATGCTAGAATTACAGGCATAAGCTACCTCGCCTGGCCTAAGTCTGTCCTTTCTAATATGCTGTCCTAGTTTTAGCTAGGTAGTAAGTAGCTGAGTATTATACAAAATAAGCAGTTTTTACTGCTGCTTAGCATGTGTCCGTGAACCCTAGCTCAGTACCTGGCATTCCATAGACAGGCAAGAAAAGTTTGCTGAATGAATTAATCTGGCCCAAGTGTGACTGAGAGGCCAGAGGAGGTCAGTGGGTGCTGTCTCCCAGGCCAGCAGCACACGCACAGCTTCCTGCAGTCTCCCTCCTTGTCTTTGTCTCAGTTACATCCTCTTCCCTTCCTCCAATGTGTCTCTAACCTGCCAATTGCACCAACACTTATTCTCTGCCGCAGAGCCTGTGGACACACAGTCTGGCTTGCTTTTAATTTCTCCATCTCCAGAGTATGTCTCTCCTCCATACCCCCATAAATTGAAAGTGACTTAAATATATAAAATGGAAGAGAGAGAGGCAGGATAAAACTGTTCGATAACTTAATAGTACAACTGACCAGTCTCTTGTAGATTTTTTGCATTCATTCCAAACCTGTTTTTTGTTTTGTTTTGTTTTTGAGATGGAGTCTGGCTCTTTCACCCAGGCTAGAGTGCAATGGCGTGATCTAGGCTCACTGCAACTTCCGCCTCCTGGGTTCAAGCGATTCTTGTGCTTCAGCCTCCCTAATAACTGGGATTACAGGCGAGCACCACCTCACCCAGCTAATTTTTGTATTTTCAGTAGAGACGGGATTTTACCGTACTGGCCAGGCTAGTCTCGAACTCCTGACCTCAAGTGATCCACCCTCCTTGGCCTCCCAAAGTGCTGGGATTACAGGCATGAGCCACCGTGCCCGGCTGATCCCTGTTTCTATTAAAAGACTTATACCTTGGAACTTTAATAAGTAATTTATTAAAGAACCATTAATATTAGACATTAAAATAATTATGACTCTCTTACCCCTATTTGATAAGCATATAGGTGACATTACACTAAATACTGTCCCTGTCTACCAAAATAATCTAATGTTGAAGCAGTCCACGGCATTTCAGGTCTCCTGGAAATGTGCTGAGATTTCCTGGAAAATGGAGGCAACAACTTGCTGTTAAGGGCAGAAAAAAAAAGGAGGCTAAGACGCAAGGTCCTCTGAAGCTTCTGCGAGCTCTCTCACCAGAACCTAACTCTTGATACCAGTGGAGTGAATCTGGAAGTCTCCTGCCTTTCTGAGTGAGCTGGAGACATAGACACTACCTGGACAGGCTGGAGAAATGAGGGACTTAAAGCATAGCACACCCCTTGCCCCATGCCACCTGACTAGAAATGCCTGCCAAAGGTATATGGACATGCAAGGCTGCACAGATGTAAAGCTCAATATATTAAACTAGATAGCGAAGAAATATACACCAAACCCAGCAATACAAAGCACCCTGCTTTCATGCAGTTAAACATTCTTCTGTTTTAGGCCACACGGTACTTGCTGGCTTCATGTGGCTTCATGAAGGCAAGTGCTGTGTCTGTTTTGATCACTACTAGATTTCTGGCACCCAACATGTAGTAAAAGCTCAATCAGTATTTGTTAAATTCACTGAGAGGGCTGGGCAAGAAGGTAGAATGAAAAGAAAAGAAAAAACAAAAAACACAAGCCTGGGCAACATAGTTAGACTGTCTTCAAAAATTAGCCAGGTGAAGTAACTCACACCTATAGTGCCAGCTACTCGGAAGGCTGAGGCAGGAGGATTGCTTGAGCCCAGGAAGTCAAGGCTGCAGTGAGCTGTGACTATGCTATTGCACACTCCAGCCTGGGCAACAGAGCGAGACCCTGTCTCAAAAAGAAAGAACCATCCCCAAAGTTAGTAGTGCTTACAAGAGTGTAGTTGCTCTTTAAGTTTGACTTTTTGGTTATTTTGCAAGAGGTATTATTTGCCTTAAGCTATGGTAATTAGATTTGTTCTCCTTTGTGGGCTTTTAGATGAGTAAATCGGCTACAATTTCTCTTAATTCCCTCTAATGCTTTCTAGGTGTGGACATCAAGAAACCTACATGTTGTGTTTAGAATATTTTATATTTGACAGGTATCAGTGGGTAGCAGACTTTGCACTGGAATTGTCCTTTTCCCTGCCTCAGTTGTTTTTGGTAATATTAACTGTTTATTTACTGTTAAACTTTACAAAAAAATGTCAAGTTTGCTTTTTAGGACTAATAAATTAGTTTTCATAATTTTAGCCATTTAGGAAAAACAGAAGAAACCACATTGCAATGTAAAGGGAGAAAAGTCATTGTTGACAGGAAATCGATAGGAAAATTATTGATAGGAAAATGAGAAGTTAGATAGCAACATCTGAGAGGACTTCATATATGAGCATCTCACATAGTTACTTGTTCTTTTAGCCAGCATAATTACTAGCTTTTCCCATGTGTGTACAGAAATTTTTTTCCTTAGAAGATTTGGCCTTAAAAGTCAAATACAGGTTAGTTTACAGATGACCAATGGGCCCTCTAGAGGAAGCCCACAGAAGCTCTCAGATGCTCTCTAGACCAGCCTTTACTCACTCCTCTATCAGCATCCTGCCTCCCAGCTTGCATTTGACCAAAGCTAGAAAAGACCCTCAAGGGCCTGGGTGCCTGGAATTATTAGAGACCAGATAAAAGACGTGTAGGCAGTGCTGGTGTGGCAGATGCCGTGAAAAAATGTGCCACAACCTCTGAGAGCAGGAAACTGAAAGACCTCGTGTGGTTTGGAGGCCTGAGGAAAGAGCCTCAGGAAGTGATGTTTGACCTCACATCTGAAGGCTAAATGGGAGACAGGGACAGGTGTGCAGTCAGGAGGAATCGCACATTGAAGGGAAGGGCTGAGACTCTGAGAATGGGGGTGGGAGGAAGAAAAGAAGAGGCTATAGGGGGCGACCAGGCCTAGTGGGCCAGGTGAAGGAATTTGGAGTTGATCCCAAGAGCAAGCGAAAACCACTGGGGACAGGGAAGTCAAGAGTCACAGGATTCTATGTGGGTTTTGAAACCAGCTGGCTTCAGGAGAGCAGTGTGTAGGAGAAGTGTAGGAGAGGGAAAGGCCAGGACTCGTGGTGGTTGAGATGAGGCCGATGGGGACAGGCAGGCCTGACTCCTGCGGTTCTGACTTGTGAAACAGGATCAGGGATGGTGCCACCGACTAAAGAAGAGAGGATTCCAGTAACAACTAAGCACTGTTCTCTTTTAATCTCTGCAACAGCCCTACTCTGTGGGTTCTATTATTACCCCATTACATAGATGAGAAAACAGAGGTGCCAAAAGATTAAATTGTCTAGAATCACCAGTAAGTGTTCAGTAAATGTTCGCTACTACTGCCTCTCTATACTCACGGAGTCGTTCATTCATTCATGGACTGTACGCTACATCTAAGACAATACATCGTTGAACAGAATAGATGTGAACTCTGCTCTTGAGAAAGACCGTTAGTGGGAGTAAAAGACAATAAACAAGCAATTATCTTGCTGGGACAAGTTGGTCAGGGATGGTAGGATGGCCTAGGTTTCTTAGACTGGAATGTTAGAATTCTAGCTCTTGCATAAATCTTGGATGGATATACAGAGGAAAAATACGCATTATTGACAAAGCCAAAAAAATGTTTCCCAGATGTTCTCTGAGGTTCCACAGGCATCCCCAGTGAGTTAGATCAGAAGTAGGCCTTGTGCCGATTTTATAGGTGGGAGGCTGAAGATGCAAGAAGAGAACAGCAATGCAGCCGTACCAAGGTCTCAAAGGGCAAGGATTCCTGGTGCCGCTGCTCCTGCTGTCCAGCAGGTTCAGCTGCCTTTGGGCCCACAAAGGTAGGAAATGGTAGGAAATGGCTCATATCTGACTGCCTCTGTACAGGTCAAATCACAGCTCCCTGTTCTCTGCTATATATAGTAACGACCTTACATAAGAGTGCTATTAAAAAAGGACGACAGAGAGGAAAAGAGAATGCCAGCTGAATTTTTTCCACTAAAGCTCATTTTTAACAGATGTGTTTTCTCTGTTTCCACAATGACAGTGTACCAGGAGACTGTTCCCCAGCTCAGAAGGGAAGCAACCTAGGTACTTGTAGAACTGTAATTGGGTCCGTCTGTGCTGAGCACAACAATAAAATTACTTGTACTTCCCTTTTATTTAACGTTACTCTCCTCACCAGTTCCCATTTTCCTGATATTTGTGGGAAGGAGGCCATGAAGAAGGATGAAAACACTGTAAAAATAATTTAAACTAAACTTGACAATATATTTGGGATAATGCTGAAAAGGAGTGTTTTTTTTTTTTTTTTTTTTTTTTTTTAGAGACAGAGTCTCACTCTGTTGCCAGGCTGGAGTGCAGTGGCGAGATCTCGGCTCACTGCAACCTCCACCTCCCGGGTTCAAGCAATTCTCCTGCCTCAGCCTCCCACATAGCTGGGATTACAGGCGCATGCCATCACACCCAGCTAATTTTTATATTTTTAGTAGAGACAAGGTTTCACCATGTTGGCCAGGATGGTCTCGATCGCTTGATCTCATGATCCACCCACCTCGGCCTCCCAAAGTGCTGGGATTACAGGTGTGAGCCACCTCGCCCGGCCTGAAAAGGAATGTTCTAAGTTCAGCAAAATGAGTGATTAACATGTAAGCAGTCAGTCTATCTTAAATGCTTTAAATTATAATTCATGATTTTTTAATTAAGGCTTTCTTATTCCATCTGATCTCTTATACACTCTAGTACCCAGTGATACACGGATTTTGTTAATTTTGGTAAGTCAGTCTGTCTGTGCAGTGTGTGACCTTGACATTATGTAATGTGAATGGGATGGCTACACGTTCCCTTTCCCCAGGACAATCAATCTGCCAGTCGTCTAGGGTTCTATGTAGTTCAGCCTGTGTCCCCGATTAAAGGGCCCACATTTGGACAATGAATTATTTACATGACCATCCTGAATACTAATGGCTCACATTTATTGAAGACATACTCGAACATTGCTCAAAACTCTTTATATGTTCTAACACATTTCATCTTCACAGTCGAGGAGGTAAGTGCTATGATGGACCCCCAAATTGTTTATTTTAGATTGACTGGGCACACGTGCAGGTTTGTTACAAGGGTATATTCACGATGCTAAGGTTTGGGTTTCCATTGATCCTCTCACCCAGGTGGAGCACACAGTACCCAAGAGGAAGTTTTTCAGCCCCTCCCCTCCTCCTTCCCTCCCGGCTTTTGGAGTACCCAGTGTCTGTTGTTGCCATCTTCATGTTCGTGTGTACACAGTGTTTAGCTCCCACTTATCAGGAGGTATTTGGTTTTCTGTTCCTGGTTTAATTTGCTTAGGATAATGGCCTCCAGCTGCATCCATGTTGCTACAAAGGACATGATTTTGCTCTTTGTTATAGCTGTATAGTGTTCCGTGATGTGTATGTACCACATTTTCTTTATCCAGTCCACCACTGATGGCATCCAGGCTGGTTCCACGTCTTTGCTGTTGTGAACAGTGCTATGATGAGAGAGCGTACATGTACCATGTGGGGCTTTTTGATAGAATGATTTATTTTCCTTTAGGTATATACCCAATACTGGGATTGCTGAGTCTAATGGTAGTTCTATCTTTAGTTCTTTGAGAAATTTCCAAGCTGCTTTCCACAGTGGCCTAATTTACATTCCTACCAACAGTGTATAAGCACTCCCTTTTCTCCACATCCTGGCCAGCAGCTGTTGTTTTTGACGTTGTAATAATAACCATTCTGTCTGGTGTGAGATGGCATCTCATCGTGGTTTTGGTTTGCATTTCTCTGATGATTAGTGATGCTGAGCATTTTTTCATGTTTGTCAGCTGCTTTTATGTCTTCCTTTGAGAAATATATGACCCCCATTTTAAAGATGAAGAAACAGGTTCAGAAAAATTAAGTGATCAAAGAAACTCAGCCAGTAAATAATAGAGTCTAAAATTTAAACACAGGCAGTCTAACTCCAGAGCCTACATGCCTAAGAAGTACAGCATTACCTTTCATTCCTAAACCAGTTAAGAAGCATATGAATAAAACTCCTAGAGGATGGAAGGGTCCTTTGGAACTGGGAAGTTCTTGGAGTCGTTGAATAGAAACGCTTTCCCGATTTGCCAGTGCAGGGGCCCTTTATGGGAAACAGTGAGAACCATCCAGCAGTCCAATTAACTGAGCACAAAGCACAAGGCATATTTGTTTTTCTTTCTTTTGAAAACATAAATGTTAGAAAAGTTCAGAAATAAAAGAGATTTAGAAGTATAAACTTGTAACTGTTGGAACCATCCTCATATTTTCTAGACCAGTCTTCCTTCTCTCGACAACCCCTTCTGTCATGGCCATTCCTCACCCTCCATGTTTTCATGAACAGTGTGATTGACTACTCTGATTTTGTTAGCTAGCCAAAGTGTGGCATGAGAACTCGGTGAGTGGGCTGGTATGTACTGCCTGTCAGAGGCAGCGCTCTGTAAGAAGGCTTTATTGTTTGCATTAGCACATTACACTAATGCTCCATTGCATCTCAGGATTGTTTATTTATAAATTATTTGTTTTAGGATATGGTGTTAGCTTCGTCAACACCATTGTGGACTTCACATTTAGAACTGTTTTTTCCAACTCTTTTTTACTTATTTTTCATGAGAATAGTCCTTACGTCAAGATGAAAGAAAGGTGAAACACCAGGTAGAATTAGCAAACTGATAAACAGCCCTGTTTAAATCCATGGAAAGGTAATGTTTAAAGAAGATGTTTGTTTTAATTGATTTTTACTTTACATGTACACGTTAACTTTATAAATCTTACCTTTCATACCAAGAAGCCTAGATCAACTAGCGTGTTAATATGCTGAGGGCTGAGAGCAAAAATAGATAACCTAAAGTTGTCTAACAAATTAGACATCACTTAAGAGGAAACTCAAGTGTGTTTCAGGGAGCAGCGGCAGGTCTGCCTTAGATTTTTAACCACTGCATCCTCCTGTTAATTAAGATCAATCAGATACAAAAGTCTTTGGTCAGAACCAGTATTACAAAAGAACCTAAGAATTTCTGCTTTCTCGTCTTTCTGTTTACCATAACACAGGCATATATCCAAAAATACATAGAAAGCAAAAATTTGGAGAGAATGACATGCGCTTTCCTAAATGCACCTTAATGCTCTCCCTGGTGTTACTATTACTACTGTTGGAAACATCACTGTTGAAATGAGCCTGTACGTCACATTGCTGCCCACACAGCAACACTTCTGATGGCGGCAGTCCCCTGCCTTGTTACTCATTGAGAAATAGAAACTCTGATTATTTAGAGCAAAATTTCAGATTTGAAGAAGTTTTCCTAATAAGGAAGAATGATGTAATGTTCATGGAGGGGGGCCAGGTTCCCTTCTTTGTTTTATTTATAGTAGCTGAATTCCAGGGGAAAATGCGCTATGAAGCATGAGGGCTGCTAACTATATTTAGCCACACAAAGTTAGTACATCGGGGGCATTTTTTCTTTAAGTTATACAGTCATAAATGCGCTGGAAGATATTTTTCCAGGCATCCTGTTTTTATAAAGTTTGATCAAGCATAAATACTTTTATTAAGATGCTACCTTTTATTTCTCATGTGAAGAAAGTATCCATTGTAATCTCTACTTTGGCACGTTTCTCTGAGATACTGGTTTCTGGGTCAAAAGATAACTAATAATCATACCTTGGTTCAGAAGATTGTATTAACTTTCCAGAGTGCTCATGCCTGTCATCCCAGAACTTTGGGAGGCCAACTCAGGAGAATCACTTGAGCTCAGGAATTCGAGACCAGCTTGGGCAACACAGGGAGACCCCCTCTCTACAAAAGTAAAAAAAAATTAGCTGGGCACGGTGGCACATACCTGTGGTTCCAGCTGCTTGAGAGGCTGAGGTGGAAGGATCACTTGGGCCTGGGAGGTCGAGGCTGCAGTGAGCCGTGATTGCGCCACTGCATTCCACGCAGGGCAACAGAATGAGACCCAGTCTCAAAAAAAAAAAAAAAAATCCAGAGCAGGCCTTTAGAAGGAAGCAATAGTAGTTTCTTAGAAGAAAGATAATGTGTGTTTAAGAGTCATGTTCTGCTCATTGTCTGGCATATTCAATCTAGATTCACTTCCATCCCTCTCACCTTACTCTAAATATAAAAATAGCCTGTGCATCTTAAGACGTTAGACTATCATTTTTGTACTTTTGCATTAAGACTTCTATTTAAACATATTTATAAACTGGAGAAAAATCAAATTTATAGTATTTAAACGTAAAACCTCAGCATTATAATTGGTCATTCCCTCCTCTCGTCAATGTGTTACAACATTTTTGCATTGCTCTGTTGCGTGACTCGGGGCTTACACTGCGTTTCACGTGAGAGAAAAGTCAAATTCATCTCCACCCCATAGCCTGCTATCTTCGGCCTTTTACCCTAAGTCTTCGGAGGGGACAGCTTCCTCCCCATGACTGATAGTTATCCATGCTCACAGCTGCTGGCAGAACTGACTCCTATACAGCTGTGGCCGTGTAGTTGATCTGAATAGGATGAGCCTCTCTATGGAAACGGAGTCCTCTCTCACTGCCTGAAGGAGAAGGCTCTGCTGGAGATGGAGGGCTCTCATCTGTTATGGGTAGCACCGACGGTGCCCCAGACATGCTGAGTATGTGTGAATGTCTTAGAAGAATGGAAAGGTTTGAGAAATGCAATCTTAGAATCATTTCTAATATTACTTGATGGGAGGTCAGCAAATAAGTTAGCAAACTTGTAAAGAAATTGGAGGACAACTTTTTGCCACTATCGTGGACAAATCTATCACTGCTACCCCAAATATTGGTCCCTCAGAGACCACGTTCTTATATTCTGAGGCTCTGCAGTTGATTCCTGTTCAGTAGAGCATCTGGCGAACCTCTAGTAGGACAGACAGACAGGAACCTTTGTGAGAAGTGAGGGAAGTTTTAGAACTAGGCCTCAAGGAGCGCTGTACAGTAGAAATAGAATGTGAACCACCATAAATGCAGACCGTGTATGCAGTTTCAGTTTTCTAGTAGTCACATTAAAAAGGAAAAAGAAATTAATTTTAATAGTACATGTTATTTAACCCAATATATTCAAAGTATTATTTTAACATGTAAATAATATAAAAATTAGTCAAGATCATTTTCCAATCTCTTTTTAAACTAAATTTTTTAAATCTGTGTATTTGACACTTACAATACATCTCAATTCTCACTAACCACTGTTCAAGCACTTAATAGCTACATGTGGCTAACGGCTACCACAGTGGGACAGTGCAGGCCTGGAGGATGTGAAATTAGGTAAACACACAACCTTTACACCCGAACCAGTGCTGCAGAATTGATGGTAATTAATCTAAATGCTCATCTCTTATCTTTTCGTGTCTGAAAACTGCTGCTGAATGTACAAACCAGATAACAGTAATAAGGGCCAATCCCAGTGGTAGAAGTGGAGTTGATTTGGTGGAGAGGGATCTGTTGATTCCAGATCTTCAACCGCAGCCATGTGTAGCTGGACAGAAGCCCCCTCTGACTCCCAGGGCTGGAGTTGGGGCAGAGGCAGAAAGTCTAAAAACAAATATATCAATGTAATCATTTCAGTAATAAATGCTGTGAAGTAAATAAAACAAGATAATAGAGATGGGAGTACTCTTCTTGCTCACTCCAATAGTTGAGTGAGTCATCTGGGAAGTGAGTTGTGCTGTGGAGTGTGAAAGGTGATTTTAATTCAGTCTGAGAGCCAGGCACAGTGGCAATAGCCTGTAATCCTGCACTCTGGGAGGCTGAGGTGGGCAGATCACTTGAAGTCAGGAGCTTGAGACCAGCCTGGCCAACATGGTGAAACCCTGTCTCTACTAAAATATAAAAATTATCTGTGCCTGGTGGCGCACGTCTGTAATCCCAGTTATTTGGGAGGCTGAGGCACAAGAATCGCTTGAACCCAGGAGGCAGAGGTTGCAGTGAGCTGAGATCGTGCCACTGCACTCCAGTCTGGGTGACAGAGTCTCAAAAAACAAAAAATTCAGCCTGAGGCAAATACTTCCCTCTAGTCCTCAATGTGACTAAAGAGATCCTTATTTTTCTTTAAGAGAGAATTTCATTATTTAAAAACACAATACCCAAAGAAACTGAAGAAATTGAAGAAGCTGGTTTCTATGTACTTCAAATAATATTTTGGTGTGAGGCCCCAGATGACAACATCTTTCCTCCAGGATACCACAGCTGACATAGCTAAAATATGAAGTATGGCCTAAATTAATACACAGTGAGTTGATAACTTAGGAAATATTTTTGTTTGTTTTAACCAAGGCAAACAAATTAAAGATTTTAATGTTTTATTTCCATATTTGCTTAGGTAAACTTCAAAACTAATTACTTCCAAAGAATTTTGCCTCAGCTACATGGATGACCAGTGAATGCTGTTGGGAGTGTAGGACTACACTGAATAATCAAATAAATCTATTGAATATGGAAGTTTTGTGTTTTAAAAAAACTCAGTAAAAAAGTACTAGAGCCACCATACAGTATGTATCTATATGCTTATTATGTATGGGGTAGCTTAGGAGGGAACTCGAGAAATGGTAATAGTATTTGGTTGATGCTGGAGAGGGAAATTGGACTAGGAAGAAGAAGTAAGAGATGAAGATGTACTTTTCAGTGTTCTCTTTGTATCTTTTGCATTTCGAAGAGCAGAGGTTTTTAATTTTGATGAAGCCCCAATGCATCAGTTTTTTTTTCTCTTATGGATCACCCTTTTGTTGTCTTATCTAAGAAATCTGTACCTAACTTACGGTCACAAAGATTTTCTCCTGTGATTCTTTCTTGAAATTTTACAGTTTTAGATTCACATTTATGTTGAAGATTTTATTTTATTTTATTTTATTTTCATTTTTTTAGAGCTGGGGGTCTCACTCTGTCCCCCAAGCTGGAGTGTAGTGGCCATAAGATCATGACCTCCTGGGTCCACTTGATCCTCCCATCTCAGCCTCCCAAGTAGCTGGGACTACAGGCATGCATCACCATGCCCGGCTAATTTTTTAGTTTTCTGTAGAGACTGGGTCTCACTTTGTTGCCAATGCTGGTCTCAACCTTCTGGGCTCAAGTGATCCTCCCCTTTCAGCCTCCTAAAGTGCTGGGATTACAGGCATGAGCCACCATCCCTGGCCTGTTGAAGACTGGTATTAGTTAACTTTTGTATAAGGTATCAGTTGTGAGCTGAGGTTGGAAATCCAATAGGGTTTGGAGGGGTTTTTTGTTTTTATTTAATCATGTGTATTCTTTTAAAAATAGGATTTAATTTCAAAAGAGATTAAAAAGAAATATTGTATAGAAATGTCTGCAGTTATAATAAGGAGTTCAATTTTAAAAAGAAAAAGTTGTTTTGTTTTGCTTTGTTTTGAGACAGGATCTTGTTTTGCCACCCAGTCTGGAGTGTAGTGGCATGATCGTGGCTCCCTGCAGCCTTGTTCTCCTGGGCTCAAGCAAGTAGCTGGGACTACAGATTCACACCATCACACCTGGCTAATTTTTTTTTTAATTTTTAGCATAGATGAGGTTTCACTGTGTTGCCTAGGCTGGTCTCAAGATCTGGGCTCAAGTGATCCTCCCACCTCAACCTCCCAAAGTGCTGAGATTACAGGCATGCAACACTGTGCCCAGCCAAGAAAAAAGTTTTATCATGACTACTGTGCTGATTTTCAGGAACAGTCATTGTACTTTAATTCTCTAAGCCAAAAATGTCAAATTCTGTTGAGCAAAAAGACTATATTGTTGATTGCACTCTCTCATATGGTCCCTTGCCTTCAGCCATTTTCATAATCAAAACTTGATTGGTAGTATTTTGTTATAAGGTAAGAAACTAAAAATATAAGGTAAAAGACATTTGTCAGGGTAAATCTGAACTAATTATTTAGATCAGCTGAAATAAAAAGGGTTACAA
Organism: Colobus angolensis palliatus; assembly: GCF_000951035.1. NCBI lineage: Eukaryota > Metazoa > Chordata > Mammalia > Primates > Cercopithecidae > Colobus > Colobus angolensis. Next base: position 18,937,797 of record NW_012118487.1, on the reverse strand, counting down.
AGACGTGATGTGGATACTAAAACTTCATTGGTAATGAAAAGATATGGATAAATTTGCATCTGCCAGATCTGCTTAGGGAGAGCATATACATGAAGTGGAGGAAGTCATCCCATATCCCTTACATAAGGACTGAGATCCTGCTGCCAGAGACACATGTTGCAATATCAATAGAAGGTCGTCACATTGCCTTCCATGAGGGAGTGGGTCTGTTTAATGCTATCATTTTGTGACATTGAGAACATGTGAGGCCACCCACACCTTCTCTGCCCTTCACCAGAGCTGGGGCCAGCCTCTTCCGATAAATGCTAAATAATGACTATTGCTTTGAAGGTGCACTTGTTAGCAAGGGAGCCCACGTGTCTAGGGTTCTTTTACGCCATTACAGTGCATGAATAATGTACATTTGACAGGGGATGATCCTCACTCCCTACTCAAGTTTGGAACCATTTGACAGATAAACTCAGGAGTCAGAAAGAGATCCAAGCACCAGATTTGTACTGGGGAGAACTCAGAGGAGAAAGGGGATGTACTGCTGGGCCTCATGAGCTGGCTTATTCTTCACCTTGAGCTAAGCATACGAATACCCAGTCACAGGAAGCATTGAACAGCTCCACGCGCAGATCCCACCCTCCAAAAAACAGGAAAAAAAAGCCCTCTCATTGCCAGCAAGATCCAAAGAGAGAAGAGCAAGGGAGGGGCTGATCTGAGCATGCCCAGATCCATCCCCCACCCATATTCGCCACAAAGGGAGGAGACAGGCAAAGAGGGCCCCCTTCCTGGAGATCCTGCCATGAGGAAGCAGTGAAGGATGCAGGGCCCAGTCCATCAGTGTCCAGTGTTCCACCAATCCTACATAGTAATTTTGAAAGATGATAGCATGATGCTCCTGAAAGGGAAAAAAAAAAAAGTTTATTAGGTCATTAACATATATCATGAATGATTTTAATGTCTTCTGGTTCATTTTGACATTTTTGTAAATTCTACAGATGTTTTATTTACTCCCATGATATATTTTAAAGATCAACAAATGTCCACAGCAAAGAAAAAAATCACTAGTAAATTCGTAACTTTTCTATTTCTATACTTTTACCTGTTACATTAATCCTGTCTTATTCAAAAGGTATTCACCACAAAAATACTTACTAATCTTGGCTTCCTGTATGAACTGCTTGTGCTTCTGAGATTAGAGATATGCTTTTCTTTACTGGTGGCCACAATCAAGAGATAAGATCATGCCTAAAAGGACAAGTTGGGAACAGAAGTGTAATTAAGTATACTCTGTATTCGTTTTACTTAGGATTATAGTCCTTTAACAACTTCATCATATTTAAGCTTGAAAATATGCATGATTGCTGCTACCACTATAGTCATATACATGTATATATGCACACATACACATGAGTGATGAGACTGTGTTACTCAGACATAGAACCGCTGGACAGTCAGCTACACATTACTTCTAGGCAATGGTTCATCTTCTCTCTTCAGGGAAAAAGTATCCCTTGTTGGAACCTGACAGATTTTGAACATATCTTTTCTGTGTTCTTTGTAATGTTTATCTTTATTCTTATTAGAAATGACTTTCTGGTTCAGTTATTTAAAAGATTAAGCCTTTTAGTGAAAGGAGTTCTCACCTTGGTCTCATCACTTGAGAGGCTAAGAGTGAAGAAACCCAGTTACTACTCTGGGCTCTGCTGGTGGCCTCCTGTGTGGCACTGCACCAAACGTACTTACTACTCAGCTGGATGAGATGATCCCAGTTCCTTCCATCCACACGATCCATGCTTTCCTGTGTATCTCGGCACACAGATACTATACATACTTCAGTGGCTTTTTCCATTGTTTTAAATCTTAAAAAGAAAAGGCACATTCTGGTGTATATACTACTTCCCTAAATGAAGGGCCATCTATTGTATAAGTCTTACAGAATAATCATGAAATCCAGATGTGGTGTGCAACAAACTTCATTATTTACATGTTTTGGAAAAGATTAATAAAGTACAGCAAAATAAGCTCAATACGACAGCTGTACATGCTATTCTATAAAGTATTCTTTTGAAAAGCATTTCAAGATTTTACAGCATTTTTATTGTATTGGAAACAGTCACAGATACCATATTATAGAGAACTCTGTTTGATAGAATGCCAGATGAATAACTGTTGACTATACACAGTCATATATAACCACATTGAAAACTTCATGTAACTATGATAAATTTCTCTCATTTTTTTCCTTAGGAGTAATTACATTAGATAATTGAGCTGTTTCATCTAAGAAATTATTTTTGTGGTTTTAGTCATTTCTCAGGGAGGGAACCTCATTTATTACAGTTCTCCCCAAGACACACTGGATAGACTTCATCTACTGCTGGAAGGACTGGTTCTGCCTCCTGAGGGGAAATGGCTAGGCAGCACTGTCTTCACTGCATCTCATCCTTTGGCCTCTAAGGAATGTCAAGGTCAGCTGGTCAAAAGCTAAGAAGGGCCAAAGCCATTTAAAATTTACTGTTCTTTTCCACAGTCACAAGTCTCTTAATTCATGCTGCTAAGCTGCATCTCTTGAGCTTGCCAAAATGCATTTTTGAGCTTTTTCAAGAACTTTCTCCTTCTTCAGATGAGAGGTTGGGAAGGGAGTCTGGTGATCAGGCAAGCCCTGCATTCACACCACAGACCCCTTGGCTTGTATATCTTGGCCATTAGCCCTTAAACTAGCAATGGTAGACTTGTAAGAGGAAGTAAATTACTCTGAGAATCCAGATCCAAATGTGCATTCCTCACATTGATTGCAAGACCAAAATATGTAGAAAATGTTATTGGCTACATTGTTATTATTTATTCAGAACTGTTTAGTTCTTCAGTTATAGGCCTATCTTAATAGAAATTTGAAAAGTAATCTTTATAGTGTTCACCATGTGATATAATGTTTCTAAATTGCATCATATTTAGTGATACAGTATCCCAATTGCATCATATTTAGTGATACAGTATCCCAAGAGATGGAACAGCATAACAGATGAGTGATATCAGTGATATTCAGATGTACAATCTTGAAAGACTAAAGAGGGAATTTTATAGCATGGGCACATTTTAAAAATGTTTAAAGGGGACTATTTAAAAATAATCCAACTATACTGCAAAGATATGAAGAAAGTCGGACCGAGAATGATTTAGTCAAGGCCACACAGATAATTGGTGGCACAGTCACTTCTACCAGGGAAAGCACAAAGTAGCCCAATGGCAGGAGATGCTGAAAGGGGCTGTCAGTGATTGAAAAACAAAGCTATTTAGGCCATGTGTGGTGGCTCACGCCTGTAATACCAGCAGTTGGGGAGGCTAAGGTGGGAGGACTGCTTGAGCCCAGGAGTTTGAGACCAGCCTGGGCAACACAGTGAGACCCTGTCTGTACTTAAAAAAAAAAAAAAATCTGACTGGGTGTGGTGGCACACACCCAGGAGTTTGAGGCTGCAGTGAGCCAAGATGATACACTTCACTCCAGCCTGGGTGACAGAGCAAGACCCTGTGTTATTCATAAACAAACACATAAATAAATACCAAGCTATTTTTAAGAATTCAAATCCAATTATTTTGGAAATAATTCTTCTTGTATTTATTTTTTTCTACCACAAACATTGTGTTCAAGAAGGAGAGTGAAAGACAAAACCATAAGTATGTAGGAACTTCCATACCATGAAATTCCATGGTAGTATTTATTGTCCTTATGTGATATATGTCTCTTGATTTTTCTCAGAAATTCGAATTAATATTATACTTGGAAAATATGAAGTAAGAACCTTTATTAATTGGTTTCATCTTCCTGTTCACATTTTGGAAGTACAATATTTAGCTGCAAATACATGATGTTTGGCTAGTACAGACCAACAACTCATTAGTTTCTCAATACAATGAGTGCTAGTTGATGGTACTTATGCTGAAATAAGAAATTCTGGAAGCAAATTTAATTTCTTAGTTTCAAAATCAACTCCTTCAGGTTGCTTTGTACATTGTTATAGTTTTTCCAATAAATGTTTTTAAGCATAGCATATAAGACATAACTACCTAAAATTATATGTATGGAATGTGTTCAGAACATAGCCTGGCTGTCTCTATAGCTGTTTTGGGCGCCATTGCAGTATCTATATCTCAGTAACCAAGAAACAGAGGATAGAAGGGGCAGACTTAGAGCCATAGTCTTGAGTGGAGCCCAAATCAGAAAGGTCCGCTGTATCTGAGGAAGTCACACTGCATGTGGTAAATACGAGATAAGTCGTGGTGCTTTGGTTACAGATGTGGTAACATCGTGGTCATGAGCCAGAGCTCCTCAGTTTAAGTCCCATCTCCACTTCTTTCCAGCTGCATAATCTTGGACAACTTACTGTATATCTTTGTGCCTCAATTTTCTCATCTGTAAAATGGAGATAATAAAAGTGGCCTCTCTCCTAGAGATTTTATAAAGATTAAATGAGTTTAGATGGATAAAGTGCTTTGAATGGTGTTTGGTACATAGTACGTGCTCTGTAACAGTTAGCTCTCATCACTAGATAGTGGTGATGCTATTGGTGCTGGCAGTAGTAGCAGCAATAGTCATGCTTGATGAAATTCTTTGGAAAAGACCTCCCCTGGTGGCTTTAAACACAGGAAATGGATGAATGGATACCCTTCTCAGGCCTCCAGGGTATTTTGTAACTGTCTAAGACCTTCTTTAAGTTACAGACTTCTGGAGTTTTATGTTTTAAGAGTCTTTTTGAGCACTATATTTTTTATATGCACGTAGTCAACAAACAGTATAGAAGAGTATAAAATGCAAAAATAAAAGATATCCTCCCCCCACCTCATTCTAGTCTTACTTTCCAGAGGTAAACACTTCAAACTATTTGTTTTTAGCCCTTCCGGTAGTTTCTTTCACAAGTTTATGAACAATATATGAATTCATCCATTTATTGATTCATCAACTTCTGATAGTGCTATTAGATTAATTTTTGTATTGTTCTTACCAGCAAGATGTTCTTGTTGGGCCTTTGGTACCAACCAGCTGATAACAGCAATTTCTTGATCTCCCTGTGTTTCCATTTGCATATCGTAAAATAAGGAAATGGGACTTATTGGTTTCCAAGGCCACTTTCTAAAAAGTGTTAAGAGACCATTTGAACTAGTTTAAGTGGAAAGAAAAAAAAAGAAAAGAAAAAGAAAAATTCTGAGATAAAACTGGTCTGAGGGTTATCTGGATCCAGCTGCTAAAATAGTATTCCAATTTTAACTGCCTCTCTCCCTTTTTCTTTTATATAAGGAATTGGCTGTTTTTTATATACTAGCTTCCTTTTTGTAGATCCTTCCATGATGGCCAGGAACTCTAGGTGATTCTATCCTTTTAGACACATTTCCCTTCCATCTTCAGTATGAAAAGTCCCAGGGAAAGGCTCTGATTGGCCTGACCTGGATTATATACTTATCCTTGGATAATTTGCTGAAGCCATATAACAGTTGACTAGTCCTGGATCACATGCTCACCCTGCAACCAAGGGCGAGAAGATTGTGGCCCACAAGGAATAGGGTAGAAGCAGATCTGTAAAGGGAGGGAGGAGTGCGGTTACCAGATGAAAGAAGAATGGTAGAGAATAAAAACAGATGTCTGCCACACTTGGAGTTTCAGGAAATTGACTTTAAGAAGAAACTAATTCAATTCTCCACCTACGAGTGAGTCATTACTTGCTTGTGTGAATGCTTACTGCCATGCATTCAACTACTGGCCTCATTCTCCTTCCAGAAATAAAGCATGACCTCCACCTACACATTCTTTAACTTAGTATCAGCCATAAGCAATTCCTGGCAGTACTTCACAACACTTGAAAAATGAATACAGACATCAGTGTGATGTTCCAGGCAGACATCAGTGCTTTAGATTCCAGCCCCAACACAGGCATTCAATGCGGCCTTGTTAGAAACACTCTGTCCGGTCTTTTATGACTTGCTACACTACACAATGGACACAGAAGGGAGCTGTTTCCTCTCTCTGTGTAGGGACCAACTTTGTTATCTCAGGATACAGTCTATGTTTTGAAAAAGTGGCTGTAGAACAGTGCAGGATGGGAAAAATGGGTCCTATCAAAGTACTGCCTAGAGATGACTAAAGTTCTCACCAAGTACTGAAAATATCCCTGAGGCACTTCTCTTCAAGGTAAACATAAACTTATTGCATTTTTGACTGATGATAACCAAATAAAATGGAAAATGGGCACTGGTACAGGCTGCCACGGCCTGGAACATGATGGAGTGCCTCACAGATGCCAAATTAGGAGCTGCATTACCAGGTTCACAAACGCTGTCACTCGGGTTTGGGAGTTTCACATTTTGGATACTAACAAGCCAGAGATATGTAAAGTACTGTTACTATAAGAGCTCTGATACATATATATCTCCTTTATTAGAAGATGCATTTCCCTTTCCTCTATTCCACACAAAAGGATGCCTGGCAATCTTTTGACAGGTAGTAAGTGACATCTATGTGCAAAATACTGTAATAAGAAGAAAGAACACATCTGGCTCTGGGCGATCTGGGCTGGTGTGTGAGATGATAATGCGACTGCCAAGATGACAGTACCGTGCCAGCCTTGTGGGCTGGAGTAGTATGGAGGAGGGAGTAAGAACTGCTAGATGTTACTAGGGAGGGCTTCAAGAAGAAATGGGCATTGAAATGGGCACAAAAGGATGAAGACAGTGGATGGAGAGAAATTGGTGGGGGTGGCCTTCCAAAAGAGGGCAGTGTATGAGAAGAGGCCAACAGGGGGCCAACAGGAAGGAAAACTCAGTCAGTCTGGGGAACAATAAGCGTAACAAACTTAGAAGAATGAAAAGGTAGAGATAGAGCAGCATTAGTTGGAGATAAGATTGTTAGGACTGTTTGAGGCCAAATTATGAGTATCTTAAATATCAGATATTATTTTAGGGAGACAAGTTAGGTCGGGATGAGAGCAGCTCTGTCTAGACATAAGTTTGAAGTGAAGTAGCACATTTATATTACATGGAAGTGGATAATAGAATTCAGGACTGAGGGCTGGGTTAAAGAGATCAGGGAGCGAGAGTGATGCAGTTGACTAACTCCTTGTGCAAAGAGGAGCATAAAGTTTAGATCTTGGTAGGATACCCATATTTAGAGTGATGGAGAAGAACTAGTGAAGGAAGTAAGGCACAGTCCCAGAAGTAGAACAAGGAGAGTTGTGTTAGTGATGTCAAGGGAGAAGAGTGCTTCAAGAAAGATGGAGTGGGTGAGCCCATTGTCAGAGGCTGCAGAGATATCAAGAATGAGGGCAGAGAAAAGCCATGGGACTGCTGAGCATAGCACAACCCTATCTTCATATTTGAATGAAATGTCAAATGAATTTTTGGAAGATTTACAAAATCAGGCCAAAACATCCAAAGAGCTGTGGCAGAAAGAGGGGAAAGGGTTATTAACAGAACATTGGCCACTTACCACTGAAACAGTTTGCATGTTTCCTTTAAGGGAGAGCATTATATAGCAGAACCGCATCCAACTCTAGCCCCATAGAAGCTATTTTGAGACACATAAAACCTAAAAGCCATTTTTGTCTTGATCTGGGTAGAATTTATCTATAGGTATATCTGTCTTAAGAAAAAAAAAAAAAACACAATTAATGTTAGCCAGTTAGTTGACAGAATATTCACAGAACAGATTATTCACAGAATAAAATACTCCTTTTGTAAGAAGATTTACCATGGAATTGTTTTTATCTGCCTCTCAAATGCCTTTAAAATCTTCTGTTTTCCAAAAACTGATATACACATTTTTCAAAAACAGTTGAAATCGGTGTGAAAACAGCATCTGCATAAGGTTAATATATGCACACACACAAATAAGCGCCATACTTGGACTTGTTCAGTTGTCCAAGTTTACCAGTTTCTTTGAAATTAGGTTCTTTATAATGTTTAAATCTTACAGGGCTAAAGAGGACAGGTCATAAAATCTAAAAGTTTATTAGGACCTTAAAGTTGAAAAACTACCCCAGAAAGGACAAATGAAGTATCCAAAGTCATAAACAGAATGTGGCAGAGCTGGAGCCACACTATTGGAACATTTCTCTACTGGGCTGACTCCATGTTTTTTCTTGTAAATAACCTGCATGATAGTGGCTTTATTTCTAAGAGTCCTCCCTTAGGAAAATGCGACTGTGTGTTGCTGAATGCCATACAGCTTGATGGAACAGGGAGTTTTACACTGCATGGAAATCTAGGGATTTAACTTCAATTCAACAGATATTTATTGAGTGGCTTCCCTGAGAGTAAAGAGGAAGATACTGAAAATGGAGGGCTCAGCGAAGGGGAGGATTGCTATTTTTTGTAAAGACATTTGGGGAGCAGATAATGGTTATTTGTTTGGAAAGAGATGACACTCTGCCCTTAGTAGTAATCAACTCTTACAAATACTGACTGCATACCACTGTTTTGGATGTATTCTACCCAGCAAGCATAAGCTATGATGGGACTGACACAAGGGATGGCACCAGCCACTGTATGGTGAATGAAAATGAAAAGTTGGGGAAACATTAACCATATGAAACCTTAAAATATGCCAAATTTGTCATTTCATTGGAAGACAGAAAGTAAAATATCTGTCCTTTCTTCCCTAATTCTTCAAAATCTCAGAGAAATTTTATACTTAAGACCTTAAAGTTCCTCAAAATCCATCTCCTATCTCACAGGGAGCTTTTCTTTGGAGTTTCAATTAGAAATGAGATCACTGATTTTGCTTCAAGCATTGAAAAAAAGAAAAGGTTGAAAAACAGATTTTTCTTCAAAAATGTACTTTGTCTATGATAAGAATTAAAACCAAACATTTTCTATTAGGAAGAGTCAGTATTAATTCCTTTTAATGTCCACTAAATTAGCATAGTTTTTATAAGAATCAACTAATATCTTCCTGCTGTTTTCACTGGCCTTTGCATCAGTAGAAATGAAAATCATTTTGGGCATTTAACTGTGATGCAGAGTTAACTGTTTTAGAAGCTGACCTCGGATTCCTCCCCAAAAAACAGGCTGGGGCTGAAGCGCCAGTGTTCTGTGTTGGTCAGATTCATCAGGCACATCACAACTGCAGGCACTGGTAAAGTCTGTCCCTTATCATATGCAATTTATGTCAGGCTACAAATCCTGCTCTTCTGGTGGGGCTATAAATGCTTTGGACCACGTCCTGCAGCCCTCCCAGAGCCAAAGTGACCATTTATCCCACAGAGCTGGATCTCCACAGACCTCCTAGATGAGATCTCAACATCTGGCAGCCAGCGGCAGGAGTCAACTTCTGAGAAACAGTTCACATTGCTACTGACCCTTGAAGAGCACCATCTCCCCACCTCTCATTCCTATTCCTTATGTTACATGAGAGACTCAGCCATCCTTTGATATTCCAGAGAAGTTCCCAGGAGGATTAGGAATTGGTCATCAATTTCAATTGCTCCTTCTCTCTCTCTCTCTCTCTCTCTGTCTCTCACGGTACATGGAATGACTTCAAATAGAGATCAACTTTATGCATGAAGACATACAAAGCTACTGTTTTTCTGTGGCAGAGCCAAATATGGCTCTTAGCTAAGTACAAAGGAAAAGTCTCCCTAAAAGAGACTCAAGTCGTGTGCTGATTTCACTCAGGTCACTTCTCCCTTGAACCCTCCTCCATAATTGTGTTCCGTTCTGGCTTTGTTTGGAAAGTCACACAATTTACAAAAGGTTCAGAATGCATTGAAGGTCAACAAATAGGGCTTTGTAAAGAAACCTGTGTCCTTTTGCAATACATTTTAAACTTATACATATTCCCAAGCAGTAATCAATTTTAATTTAATTCTTGCATTTTTTTGTTTATGGTGCTTTCTAGAAAATCCAGATTTTTATCCCTGCCTTCTCCCCTAACCTTAGGGGAATGTATTTTAATTATTTTTGCACTTACAACCTCCTATAAGCCTAGTGCAATACATTCTTATTTGTCTTTTATTAATCCTTACTGTGTAAATGATTATTCTTAAGATTGTGATTTATATACCTTTTCCCAAGGGGCAATCATAAGTTAGTGCTAAACAAATTAAGTTGTTAGATATTGACCTTTATGCAGTGGACCTAGCTTCTGTGATATGAAGATATCAATTGAGCTATGAGTAATAGAATTTTAAAAGACAATTGAAGCATTACTATAATAAAGTTATAGATGGAACTGAACCGGTACTACCTGAGTGGGAAGCCTTTGTAGGAGTTTTATTTTCTATTTTATACATTCCCATAATTGATATATTGAAGTCTCATGCATATGATACTGAGCTAATCTTAGCCAGATGGGAATATATTGTGGGAACACCTACCAGCTTACCCCTAATTCACTTACCTACCTTCATTTGAAAATTTTTAAGATCTCCCAGTCTAATATGGGACCCTCCTAGTATAGGAATGTCCTATTGAATATGCCTGATGAACCCAATGGGGTACAGAAATTGCAGTAAGAAATTTGTATCATTGTTGTCATTGACAGTGATGAGTCCACCATGTTTAGTGTTTGGCCAGGTGCTGTGAAGATGCCAAAAGTTACCCCCCTTACCTTTAAAATGCTTATAAATATCAGGACCAGAGGAGCTTATGGTTCAGAGGGTGCAGTCTTGTAGCTCTTCATACAATGGCTTCTATCATACAGTCAAATATGAAAGAAAGCATATAAACCAACAGCATATTTATTCATAGATCACAAATGTTTTTCAGCTTTGTGATCTCAAGAGTTCTTCTAGATGATTATGAATACCCCTTCTTTATTATTATGAGCAGGGGATAAATTACTTGCAATCGAAATATTGCTCCAGAGAGACATACCAGGAATTTCCAATTTAAATAAAAGTTGTTTTGCGGAAGTTTACTTTCACATCATTTATTTTAAACTTGGGTTGTAGTTTCCCAGAGAAAAAGTGATATGTAGTAATAATAGCCAACATTTTAACAAACCTTTTTTGTTTACTGAGCACTCTATAGAGAATGATATAGCACCAGGCCTTCTGAGCCAGCCAGCCCTTCACATCCAGGTTCTGCCCTTGGACACATTACTTGACCTCACTAACTGATGGTGAATTTTTTAAATGGGGATAACAATCCCTGCCTCCTAGGGCTGGTGTGTGTCTCCAGTGCTAGGCACATGGTAAGTGCCCTACGGCTTCGTGATGAGGAGAAGGGGGAAGAGCAGTGCTAAAACCAGCCATCTTAGCTGGTCTCACGACAGCCCCATCTCCAGTTCCCCATTGGCCCACCTGCCACTGCTGTTCCTTTGCCAGTCACTTGCAATGGAAATAGGTGAAGAGAAACCCCCTGCAATAATTAAACATTGTTCCAGTTTTAAAAGGTCTGGTTTGTAAAGTAACCAGGATTGATATGATTCTCTTCTGCTGCAAAAGATAATTTATTGAGCTCATACTCCAAACTAGGCACTGTGCTCATCATTTAATTTTCACAATGACCCCACAAGCTAGTAGCTGGCTAGTATTTCTAAAAAGTTCAGTTTCATTTTTTTTTTTTCAGAGAAAACACAGCAGAAAAAAAAAAATGGAGAAACTAAAGAAGTAATGAATTTCCTATGACAAATAACTTCTAAGTAATTTCCAAAAGCTATAGGCAACCTTGTGTTTCTGGTACCTTTCATTCTTTCGGCCTTTTTTTATCTCTGTGAAAATCAACTTTTCTGAAAATAGCTTAATGAGGAAGAAGAAAATGGTAAAATTGTGCATTTCACCACATCACATTCCAGATAGGAAATTCATTTAACTCAAGTATTTAAAAGATTATCATTTGCACAGAAATAAAGTCAGACACTTTAAAATTCAAAAGATGTGTTTGTGCTCCTTTTCCCCGCCCCCTCCAGTCCCTGCATATTATATTCTTCATGCCTCACTGAACCACTGAAAAATGGGGAAGTCAAAACTCTAGCAAAGTTCTTCACTGCAGTATATACTAGCAGCCAAATCACTAGAAGGCCCATTCATTTCTTGTGAAATGCTACATTAATAATTTCTTCAACTGTCACTTCATACTAAAGATAGCACTTCCACAGCTTTAAGCCCACTTGGGTTAGCAAACATGGTGGTTCTTTTTAATGCCCGAATGAATAGGTTGACCCATAGAGAAGTTTAGAACCAATACAGTCATGGTCTGGGCTTTCCTGCCCTGGTCTCTTTGAAGACTGGCTCTCAAGAGGCACTCCCTAATCCTGGGGTCAGGGAATCCTCACATCGGGTACAGGGCATGATATGATGTCTGTGGCTACTTCAGCAGAGTCACCACACACAGCAATTCGCTGACGTCAGGCCAAGCCTAAAATACTTAAAACACAGCTGTGGCTTTGATCATTGTGAGCCCAGGTGGGGACAGAGCAGGGGAGCAGCGCCTTTGAGGAGAGCCACACAGATGGCTTCCAGTCCAGATGCAGAGGTCAGCTGAGGGGTGTGGAAGAGTGTTGACGGTAAACATCCTGGGACGGGGATGCATGCTGCCCTAGTGAGGAAATGTAAGAGAGACAGCAAAGGCAGGGAGATGAAGCATTTGGGGACTCAGAATGGAGAGTGCTGGATAATGGATTTTAGAGCTAGTGGGTGGTTTTTATGAGTTCTATTCCTGGGCCAGTTCTAAATGCATGAATGCAAGAACACATGTGCTGGACAGTCTACCCAAACCACATAGCCATCTGGAATTTCAGGGCAGTGGTGAATCCCAGCAGTGACATGGCTACTTTTAAAACACTCAAGTTCAATAGGATCCCACAAAGTTCTTTGTTGTTCAAGTATTTGATGCTCTGTACCTATTAAGAACATAGAACCATCTCCTCATTACACCTTTCAGTTCCCAAGAAAGTGTGTCTGTCTTCTCATGGACTTAAGTGTAATCAGTTTACTGGATAATTATAGAAGGGAACAGAAGACACAGGACAGAGTTTAGAACTTGCTGATGTTCCCACAGCTCATGATACTTGAGAAAAAACCTAGATATTTTTTCACTTTTTATTGGCCGCTTCAATTCTTTGTGTTGCTGAATCTCTGAAGGCTTGATTTTTGCCTATGGATAAGAAAGTTTTGGGGTCTGATTTTTAGTTGTAAAAGGTTTATCGTCTATTCATAGATACTTGTTTCATCTGCTTGTTATAGTGCCACCTGAAGTTGAAGTTTCTTGTGACAGCTATTGGTCCCTATGTTTACCTCATGTGAATAAAGGAAAACATCCTGGATGTACAGCAAAGTTTTGGAGTAAAAGAGTGAGATATTAGATCATTGCTAGCTGCTTACTCTTATTTCAGAAATAAAAATTTGAACTATCTCTTATCAATGGTAAATATTTGGGGAATTAAGTATACATTATTATAAAATATTTTCCTATTGTTTATTGAACACCTGCCTGTTATAGATGTCACTTGTTTACATGTGTTTGAAATAACATGCAATATCAGTGTGTATTAAGGTTTGTGTAAGAAATTGGCAATTCATTTTACTACTAAAATTTTGCATAAAGACTTTCTTAGGGAACAAATGTAGAGATTAAAGTAATTTTTTTAAATCCACCTGTGGCATTTATTGAATGTAGAGTTGACAGCACTGAAGTAGGCAAATTGGACTCACCTAAATCTGCCAGATATAACTTCAACCAAGTGTTTTGTTTGTTTGTTTTTGCTTTTAACTTTCTCATTTTGATAGAATTCTTTTACCAAAAATTGACTACGAACGAGAGGATTGAGAACTGATGTCAAAATGTTTTCCTCTTAATATTTCTTGATCCGTTAAAAACAAAATATGGCTCCTGGAAGTCAGACAAAATTGCCATCAGGATTTGTAAACTGGTTGGGATCACCTTATGTGAAACTTAAATGAGACAGTGAAATGGACAAGCATAATTCACTGACTTAGCGCTTGGTCCAGAATGAACTGCTGGCAACACACTTCGGGCTGCTATGTGTGCCCATTCCCCGGGTGTTCTCTGCAGCTGGCCTAAGTGCCAGGCGATGCTCACAAGCTGAGCTCACTCCTGGAACGCACGTTCCTTGCCGTTCCCTCTCTGAAGGTGTCGCTTCTCTCTCTCCCCACAGAGACCCTCTGAAGATCCAGCAACTCCAGAACCAAATCCGACTGGAGCAGGAGGCCGGCGCCCGGCAGCCTCCGCCAGCCCCGCGCA
>NW_012118487.1:18884401-18923061 GCF_000951035.1 Colobus angolensis palliatus | reverse complement strand
AGCCGCCGCCGGCGGCCGTCAACGCCCTGGGGCTGCCCAAGGGTGTCACCCCCGCGTGAGTAACAGCCGCAGGCCTCCGCCTCCCTGCCTCTCCGCCTCGGGTCGCCCTGGGGCTCCCACATCCCATACACGCGCCCATCAGCCTGCAACCCAGAGCACCTCGGTAACATTTCACACATTTCCCTCCATGCGATGTAAAAATTCTTAATGGCAGTTTGACTCAGTGATTCTTGCGTGGCCACTTGACATGATCAAAATCAGAACTTTTTCGTCTGAATTAATATGAGATTCTCATGAGGAACTATTCAAAATCTATGCAGTGCTCTCTTAATAATTATGACGGGGGGAGGGGCTTAGCTACCGTTTATCGAGCACTGTGCTAAGCAACTCACGTATACTATTTCAGTCAATACTACATTCCTAAGAGGTAGCATCGCCCCAGTTAAACTACTGAGGAGTGTAGGAGTTGAATACATTGCCCCGGGTCACACAGCCACTAAACCGAGACAGGAATCCGTGCTCTCACCACCAAACTATGTGTTTTATTATAATATTTCATGCCAGCGTTACAATGGGTGCGAAGGAGTTTGGTTATTAAGTATACACTTAGTGTTTCTGAAAAACCGAAATTAACAGATTTAAGAAATAAGCCTTTGTGTGAATCTTGTGATTGACTGGAATGTAGATAAATGAGGGTGTATGCAACCTAGTGGAGAAATGATGCTGCCAGTTTTGTCCCTGGCCTGTGATCTCGAGATACATTACACGCCTCCTCTATCTGTTTCTGTTTGCAGGTGATCTAATATGTCTCTCCTTACATCACAGTGATGATGTGGCAGCCCTATGAGGTCTTTAAAATGGAAAAACTTTGAGGATAAATAACCACAGAAGTACAGTAAAATCCTCAAAAGAAATACAGTACAGGTGTTTGGCATGTTTGGTTGAAGAGTAAAATGAGTAAAAGCTAGCACTCACTCATTTTACTGAAGATTTCAAAAATGAGTAAGTGCTCGCAAAGGTTAAGCCAGCACCCTTATCTCAACTCTTCCTGCTGAAATCCTACTTCAGAGTTTGCCAGAAGCATACTATTGTTCAGAGAGAAAAAGAAGGAAACTCTACTAAAGAGTAAAAAGGAGAAGATCTTAGAATTCAAGTTATTTTCCTTCATCTATAAAAGTGTTCCATTGCTAGGATATACTTATGCCACCTTAAAGGCCAGCATTTCTATGTCGGGCCTCGACGAGGTGTACCAGACAGCTTCAGTTAGCACTGCTTCTTTTGTTGGGCACTTCCTAAATGTTGATTACATGAATTTGAAATCTGCCTTCTCAAATCCTTATTGGATGAAACACAGTCAAATGAATATGTAAAGAAACAAGTCCAATAAAGGAGCCAAATATAGTAATGATGTGATAATGGACTTCTGTTAAAAGCTGTCAGTCAACTTGTCTGAGGAGAACCTTTGTCTTTCTCCCCTGCTTTTCCTCTTTGAGCTTTTCTTTAGCTGTTAGAAAAGGAAGTGTATTATCTTGGTACAAAGAAGCTATTAGAGAGACCCAAAGAGCCAGAGTTTGTTGCATGACACTTTTTCCTCCTCTCTCATTAAAAGGATACCAAGTCTTGCTTCCTAGGAAGAGGAGTACTGTAAAGTATCTGTTCTAATATTTCTCATAAATAATTTGATCAAAGATTACTTTGGCAAAGGTGGTAATGATTGTGCCATTTATCATTTTTAGTAGAAACAGCAGTTTGTGCTGATCAGTGACTTTGAAACCTTCTTAAGCAGTTTTAAGGGCTTACTTCAAGTAACAGGAGCACTTGCTTCTTGTCACCATCTTTCAAAGTGACTCATTTTATGGAGTCAAAATAGCTTATAATTGTTACCACAAGAGTCCAGTCATTCCTGCCATTTTAAAAAAATTAATGGAGAAGTCATGCTGATTTTGTGGCCATGGAAAACTGTACCCAAAGATAGGTAAGTGCTGTGACGTCTAAGTGGAAATACCAGACTACAGATTGTTAGCTCTATGCCAGCCCAGTAAGCCATTATTATGTGGTTACCGTTTTGTCCTCAAGGAATTTTCCTGTTGCTAAATCACACACACTTGAAGAATTCATTATTTTGGTTTGATACATACGTCTTTTGAAACATGTTTTTCTTCTGGCATACTATGGGATCTGTCATTTGCATTCTGAATTAAAAATGTTACTCTTTTTGTTTATCATAATAATCCAAATAATTTGCTAAAGATTGAATGTCCCTATCAGGGCTGCCATGACTTTGGCATCCTGGAACTTGCAGGAACTGCCAAGTTATCATAAGATGTATATATTCAGTTTCACTTATAAGTGTTATTTCTTTAGCTGGATGGTTTTGCCATATATATCAAGTACCAACAAATAGATTGATTACATATAATGCAATGAAGTAGAAATTCATTAGGGTTTTTTTTAACCTGCCTTGTTTTACCAAAATGTTAAATATAAATTTCCAACATCTTAGTTTTCTTTCTTTTTCTTTTTCTTTTTCTTTTTTTGGAGACAGTCTTGTTCTGTTGTCCAGACTGGAATGAATGCAGTGGTGCGATTACAGCTCACTGCAGCCTCCGCCTCTGGGTTCCAACAATTCATGCCTCAGCCACCTAAATAGCTGGGATTATAGGTGTGAGCCACCACGCCCGGCTAGTTTTTGTATTTTCAGTAGAGATGAGGTTTCACCATGATGGCCAGGCTGGTCTCAAACTCCTGACCTCAGGTGATCTGTCCACATCGGCCTCTCAGAGTGCTGGGATTACAGGCATGAGCCACTTTGCCCAGTCCCTCTTAGTTTTCTTAATCATCACTTGCATACTTGCTGTTTTATTCTGTTTGTTTCGCATTGTTCTTATTTTAATCTGTAGACAGGAAGGTTAGTAAGTACTAAGTTTCTAAACAGTTGGTGGAGATAAGGTTCTGTTTCTCATATGTTTGTGTAGCAGAGGTCAAAGCAGGGAACAAAGGTCATGGATGATAAACCACAAAGCCGAGGCAAAGGACAGTAAATTTGGGGAAGATGTAGCATAAAGGAAGAAAGGCGTTTGAGGAACTGTATGTATAGAAGTTCCCCAGACCGCATTCAACCAACTGCATGCTGCTGTTGTGAGCTGGAGAGAGGTTGACTGCGGTCTGGGGAATTTCTATACATACAGTTCCTCAAATGCCTTTCTTCCTTTATGCTGCATCTTTCCCAAATTTACTGGGGTCACTGGCAAAGAAAATATTGCCCTGCTCAAAGCTGTCGACAGATACAAATACTAAGTTGACAAACCCTTTTAGATGGAGGCAGTAAGGAGAGCATGCCTTAGAAATCTGTTTGCACTTTTATAAAATTAATGTATTCTACTCCCCTCACTATTGCTGGTAAGTTGGTGTTACAGCCTCCATTGCTGTAACCATGTTTCTCTACATAGTAAATCAGCCCTAAGAGATGGAAGAAACCCAGAAGATTGGGCAGTGCCGACAGGCATAGTGTGGCAGTCCTGCCTCTGCTGGTCTCTGAGCAGCTGTACTAAGTCTGAAAGGTGAATCAGATCAGATCCATCTCTGGAACCAGACTGGCATTGTTTCTTTTGCCATCTTCACATTCTTGGAATCTGTGCTCATAAGGGAGTGCCACATAGCCACAGTGCCACAATGTTGTATGCTCTTAACTGCCTCTTTTATGTAAGCAGGGCTTTGGTTTGAAATGTTGCCCCATCTTTGTCACAAGAGCATGTGTCAATAAGAGCTTTTATTATATGGGCCCACAGCTCCTTATGGACATTATCTCATTGTCCCTCTCTTTCTCCCTGATAGGAAGCAGGTAGGTGGGGACACTGTCATCATTGTTACTCAAGAGGTGACAGGATTTCCCAGGGTTCTGGAAAAAATGCCTGAGCAAGGAGAGAATAGCATGACTTAGGTTCATCTCGAATAACTCTAATGTCTAACATTTCTTG
This sequence comes from Colobus angolensis palliatus, assembly GCF_000951035.1. Lineage (NCBI taxonomy): Eukaryota > Metazoa > Chordata > Mammalia > Primates > Cercopithecidae > Colobus > Colobus angolensis. The sequence continues at coordinate 18,919,084 of NW_012118487.1, read as the reverse complement.
ATTAAAGAAAACTGTTGTAGAAGCAGCAAATCAGAATCCCCTGAGTCAAGGAAAACTTTGTTAACAAATTTAGTTGTACTTTAAGATTCATGACACAGGGCATTTTAAACAGTTTTCAAGTCAAGACCGTGGTTAGATAGTAACCAGTGAAAAAGAATCCAACAGATACAAGCTGCAATGTACTTTGCAGACATCTCATTATACCTATCTTTCTCCTATTTTTGGGGAAACAGATAGCGGGGGGCTTTTCATTCTCTGACCTGAAGGGGTTGGAGGTGTTATTATGGGCTCATTAGGGTCCAGTGTCTTACCAAGTTGTATCCAATCCTGGGCAAGTATTTACCAACAAATTAGTAGGTGAGGCCTCCAGGATCCGCTGCTACTGGGTTATTGTGTTGAAATGTCTCTGCCCCTGGGGTAGCTCAAAATCAGACCTGTACGGCTGTGTACCAAGTGGTACAGAATGAATGAACAGAAGTAACCTGAGGCCAGTGGATCACGAGGTCAGGAGATCGAGATTATCCTGGCCAACATGGTGAAACCCTGTCTCTACTAAAATACAAACAATTAGCCGGACATGGTGGTGTGCACTTGTAGTCCCAGCTACTCGGGAGGGCTGAGGCAGGAGAATTGCTTGAACCTGGGGGGCGGAGATTGCAGTGAGCTGAGATTGCGCCACTGCACTCCAGCCTGGTGACAGAGCAAAACTCTGTCTCAAAAAAAAAAAAAAAATCCATGTGCCTTTGTCATTTTCTTTTTTAAAGAACCCAAAATACAATGTGAGGAGAATTTGATATTAGAATAAAGTTATCTATTTTCCTTTAAATATGAGCTTAAGGTGCCCATTTTTTGTACTTTAGCAGCCTTTGCTTTACCATAAAATTCAGTAAAAGGAAAATAGAATTGACATACAAAAACTCAGTTTGTATATCTTGGGCTCTTTTATATATTAATTAATGCATTATATTCTTGAATATAAGTGATATTTAAATGCCAACATGTTAATGAATTTGCTCACTCTGAAATGTTGTGGAATTTAGTTACCATCAGATTTCACTGAATGTGAGAAGAGTAGAATAACAGGACTTGTAATAGTTAAATTCTCTGGTTGATTCTGGTACCCTATCTCTTACATCAATATTGTGCTCTGGAAATTTGAGTTTCTGAAATCTACTCACGGAATTGACCTACAGTAGCATATCAAGGGAAGGATGCTTTCAAGACTTCAGTAGCCAAAAAAAGAAGGGATTTGGTGGTGATTGAATCTGGAAGACTTTACCTTCCAGATGCTTGTGTATATGTTTGAGATGTTTTTATCATAACCACATCAATATTATTTTTAAATGACAAATGACTTACTGTTAAACCCAGAGTAAACAGATCAGTAATGTTTTTTGTACAGTTGGGCTGAGTGTGTATACAATGAAGTATTTAGTCCGGGAGGCCTGTTACGAATTGCTTTATTGGTTAAGGTTTGCCTGTGAGTATGGATTTTTGTGAAGAGTTCTGGTTTTGGTAACTACTAACTTTGAATACTACTTTATTTTTTTAATTGCACAAACCATAAAAAAAAGGAGATCATCTCTTTGTCACCACTCTTTTTATTTCCTAATGAGTTGCTACTCTTCATTTATCAAAGGAAGGTGCCACTTCAGGGAGCAGAACTACAAGCATCTTACAAACTCTAACATAGCATTAGTTTTATAGGAGAACAAACTCAGTTGCCAAATTTTTGCCTCAAAACGTATAATTGCTTTTCTTTCCTCATGCCTCCCCTTTCAAAATACTTCACTTTTATTTCTAACTCTCACCTTGCATGCTACCCCTAAACCCTGTCCTCAGTGTTTGACACAATTTCGCGAAGTGCTTCTGAATTACATTAGTCCAGTGAGATGCTCTGAAAAAGAGAAGAGGTTCCGTATTAGAATAAGTGTGAGAAAACTGTATTCTGTACCTCTTTCCTCATTCACAGTGCCCATCTGTTGGCCCTGCCAGGCTGGTTCCGGTCACAGGACCTCTGCACTGCCATGCTCTCCCTGTAGGTCTCACGTAGCCAGCCACTTCCTGTGGTTTAGGCCACCACTGTAGAGTCAACCTCAGAATTCTGATGGACCACACTGTCTGATACAGTCATCTATTCATACTTCTGCCATTTCATTGCGTTTACCACCTCCTGATATGTCTTGCCTTCCATTTTTTTCTCTTATCTCTTTCTGCCATATCCACCATAAAAATGCAGTTTTTCTAACTACCATGACCTAGTTCAACATTGTATTTCTAGCACCTAGAACAGAGTTGAACACTGAGAAGGCAATCAGCAAGGGTTATTTGCACATTCTTGGAAATTCTGGTCAAGAATTCTTGGCATCTTTTTAAACTCCTTCCCCTCTTCCATTCTGTTTCTCTCGGCCAATCTCGTCTCTGTGACTCACTTCCATGCTGAATATTTTCTGATCCACTGATATTTCAGATCCACTCTTACTATACCAGGCGCTGTTCTAAGTGTTTAGTACACATTGGCTCATGTAGTTTACCCAGTGATCCTATGAGATACAAGCTGTTAATACCCACATTTTACAAAGGAGGAAACTGAGACATATGGTCATCAGGTCACTAGCCCAAACGACACAGCTTTTAAGTGGTTAAAGCAAAACAAAACAAAAAAGCAGGTTCTCACATCTGTTTCTTTATTCCTGCTGACTCTGAATTTCTTCTTCTTCTCCATTCTACTTGTCTACATCCTTATTATCTTTCAAGGGCTTAGAACTTGCCTCTTTCATGGAGCTTTCTGCAGTCATTCTAGCCAGCACTGTTTTCTGTTTCTTTTTTATTCCAGTTGCATCTAGAATTGGTTCCATATGGTTTGTTCCTTAACTTATTCCCCAACTTGCTTATCAGCCTCTGTGATCAAGGACCATCCTGTAGGATTTGGGAGGTCTTTGCCATCTCACTTAAATAATGTTGAGTGCTCACTTTGGCAGTGCGAATACTAAAATTGGAATGATACAGAGATTAGCATGGCCTCTGTGCAAGGCTGACACACAAAGTCATGAAGTGCTCTGCATTTTTAAACCATATAGCCTCTATGAAATGCCATTTTTGTAAGTTAAAAATGTTCAAATATTAATCATTGTAAATATTGCCCACTGAAATCTTTTCTTATTCCCCCTCAAGTTTCAATTTCAAGTACTGACTGCTAAGATTGGCATATCTCCAGCCACGTACATTTGCAGAAAGTCAGATCTGCAAAGCAATATGTCATGGAGCTCATGCTTGTTGAAGAGAATCTTTGATAGGCTGGACACATTCATTTTAGTAGGAGGCAGAGGTGGCCTAACAGCAAACTCTAGGTTCAGAATCTAATTTTCATAGCCTTCAAGGACGAATGCAATATAAACTGTGTAGTAGATTGTGATGATCATTCCAACTATAGAGGCAAGTATTTGTACATGCTATCTACAAGGCACCAAATAATGTAAATAATGCATATGTCATCATTGCTATAAATTGTCCTCTTTCAGGACCTATTTGGGTACAGAACCTACAGTTCCCATCACCACTTATGTATGTATGTACAAACATATAAATTAGTCCAAATTCTAATTTTCTCTCATTTTTCTTTGTGGAAAAACAAATAAGAAAGATCAGTAAAGGAAGATATAAGTAATTAATGTTACAGTTACTCAATATACTAACTTGAATTAAATGTACTAAGAAGCAAAAACTATTAGTGTTCAGACTATCATGATGAAGCTTTTGGGTTTCTTAAATATATTTTCGTTTTTATGCATAAAATCTTCATGCATAGAATTCCATGATGTCATCAGGCATTAACAATCACCTACCTTAGAAACCAACTCTTTTTTTCTAGGCTTAACAGGGCTCGTATTGATGTATTGGCCTAGCACTGTGCTCTGCTAGATGCTCAATAAATATTTGTCTAATCATTATTAGACACTTAAAAATATCTTTCAGCTGGGAACAGTGGCTCATGCCTGTAAGTCCAGCTCTTTGAAAGGCCAAAGCAGGAGGATCGCTTGAGCCCAGGAGTTTGAGACCAGCTTGGGCAACATAGGGAGAACCTGTCCCTACAAGAAATGGAAATTTAGCCAGGCACAGTGGTATGCACTTGTGATCCCAGCTACTTGGAGGATGAGGCAGGAGGATTGCTTGAGCCTCCTAGGATGTGAAGGCTGCACGGAGCTGTGATCACACCACTGCATTCTAGCCTGGGTGACAGAGTGAAACCCAGTCTATAAAAAGAGAAAACATATTTCAGTTGATTGATTTTTATTTCTGTGCTAATTGTTTAGAACCAAGAAAATATGAGTACCTTAAATTCTGTAAGTAAAGAGGAAAATTTCTTTAACATTGTGGGAAATTAGGAATTACGTAACTGCCCTTAACACTGGAAATCTTGATATGTTGAGGGAATTGACTTGTTAAAAGATAGAGGCCAGGTGTGGTAGCTCACGCCTGTAATCCCAGCACTTTGCAAGGCCGACGTGGGTGGATCACGAGGTCAGGAGTTCGAGACCAGGCTGACCAACATGGTGAAACCCCGTCTCTACTAAAAATACAAAAATTAGCCAGGTGTGGTGGCATGTGCCCATAATCCTAGCTACTCAGGAGGCTGAGGCAGGAGAACTGCTTGAACCCAGGAGGCAGACGTTGCAGTGAGCTGAGATGATGCCATTGCACTCCAGCCTAGGCAACAGAGTGAAAAAAAATAATAATAATCAGGGTTTTTACTTGAGCCAAAAACTAATTGTAATTGTACCCTTTGAAAGGATAAATTATCCTTGTGACAGGGACACAAACCAAGGTGACAACTCTATGAAATGTTCCAGAGCAGTTGTTCTAAGTCCCTTTAAGAGTCAAATATACTGAGAAATGCTTCCCAAGGAACAGGACTTATTCTACAGTGAATAGACAGATATTTTCTGGTCCAAGGGAACTTGTGGCTGACTTTTAAAAACCAGTTCTCTGCTCCTCTGTTGAGATGACCTGTTCTGACCTTGATGGTCCCCCTGTCCCCGGTTTCTTTCTCATTTGTGCTGAGAACACAGCTCTCAGTGTAGTCTACCTGCAGAAACACAGGTAGCCTTCTGTCATCGAAGGCTGCTCGTCAGCACATAGTTGTGCAATGGTTTACCTCACACAGGCTTACAGTAATAAAGGGAATGTGTGTGTTCCCAGTCCTTGCTGATGTAACAGAGAGCTGGCTGTCTTCAGTTTACCTTTAAGATGACTTCAGAACCTAGCTCTTCTAGTTCTCAGATGCAAGGCTGTAGTCAAATGCAGAGAACTTTACATCTAAAATTGTATAATTTGTACTTGTCCTGAGGCTGACTTTTTACATATGGTCTGATTTCACACGGCTCTGGCACAAGTCTTCTTGACTGAGGAGGGGAGGGGAGAGAGAAATCAGAAGTAGAGATAGATAGTACATCCATTCACTCATTTCAGAAATATTATTTGAGTGTCTGTTAACAGCACTGTGATTAACAAAGGAGCCATGGTAAGGAAGAGACAATATGAAAAAGCAATAGCAGAGTAATAGATGCTATCAAGAAAACAAACATGATAGAAGCTACTAAGAAAACAACTAATGGGACAAGCTTACTCAGGGACATCCTTTCCAAGGAGTCATTAAGCTGAAGACTGATGATAACAACCCCAGGTAAAGCAGTAGGAGGAGAGAGGGTCCAGGCTTAGGAAAACTAGCAAGCTATGTACGTGTTTGTTAAAGGATTGCATGGTACTAGAAATTGAAGTTATAAATAATTCCTGTGGTTCTTACTGTCTCAGGGTCTCCCTAAATATCCAAATCAGTTCGTAAAGTCTAGTGTTATCTTATTTGAACTTCAGGGCAAATGACTAAAAGGGACAAACCTAGAATAGCAGGTTTTAATCAGTTAGCATATTTTCCACCGTAGGTATCAGAAAACTCAACTACAAGGAGATTCGATCTAGGGGGTTTACTGACTTATGAAAGAAGTCTGGGGTAGGGCAGTTCGGTGGTAGGTTAAGACAGTGCCCCCAAAACATTATCAAGGCCCAGGTACTCTCCATCTTTTCAGTCTATCATCATTGGCACATTTGGGTACTCCTCTTACAGTTATAGAGTAAACACTGCTGCTTTTGACATTGCATTTCTGACACAGTGATACCCAGTGAAAGAAGAGGGGCATTTCTTCCTTCTGTTTCTTTTCAGAGATGAGAGAATTTTAACTAGAGCACCGCCACCCTCTCACTCCCCGCCACTCCCCCATTCTCATTGGCCCAGGCTATATCGCATGCCTTTGGCCAAGCTAATCACTCTCCAGGGGACTGAGATCATTTAAATTGGTGTATATTAATTACCCCCTGAGTTTGGGGAGGGGGATCACATTTCTATAAGCACATTGAAGGGTGAACACCCAGCAAAATCAGGAAAAATTCAGCAAGGAAACAAAGGGGAGTGGCCAAGAGGAAAGAACGGCTGTTGGGAAGACCAGGAGCACAGGCCTCAGAAGTGCGTGGCATCGTGACTTAGGAGGGACGGGGGCAGAGTCTTTACAGGATCCTCAGAGTTTCTGCTGCATATAGTGGCTGTTTTGTTCCCAGCACTGGTGGGTGAAATGGTGAACCCAGTGTTTAGGTACATTCCTTAGCCTTACTTGTGCTTTCCACTGTATCAGTGAAGTGACATGAGGCACATAGTGCCTTGACACTTTGGTAGTTAAGTGTTTTTTTTTGTTTATTTTTTTTAATATTTTTTTTTTTTTAGATGGAGTCTTGCTCTGTCGCCCAGGCAGGAGTGCAGTGGTGCGACCTCGGCTCACTGCAACCTCTGCCTCCAGTGTTCAAGTAATTCTCATACCCCAGCCTCCCAAGTAGCTGGGACTACAGGCACCCACCACCACATCCAGCTAATTTTTGTATTTTTAGTAGAGATAGGGTTTCACCGTGTTGGCCAAGCTGGTCTCGAACTCCTGGCCTCAGAGGATTCACCCACCTTGGTCTCCCAAAGTGCTGGGAATACAGGCATGAACCACCACACCCAGCCTGCAGTAAAATTTTTAAACTTAGAAATATCTTATCATAAAGTATGTAATATAAATAAGGAACTATATACAATTTATATGTATACCTTAATAAAATGAAACTCTTACCCATTTCTAGTACCTTTGAAGCCCCCATGTGACCCTCCCCAATTGCATCCACTACTCTCCCTGAGAGGTAACTGCTACCCTGAATTTCTGAGTTAATCATTCTCTTCTCTTCATGGTTTTACCATGTATATATGCTCCCCCTCTATTTCTTTCTAAAACTTTTGCATGTATCACCTAGAGAACTTGTTAAAACATAGATTACTGGGCCCCAGCTCTGAATTTGTGATTCAGTAGGTCTGGAGTGATGCCAAAAATCTGCATTTCTAACAACTTCAGGTCATGTTAATGCTGCTGGTCCAGGGACCACACTTTGAGAACCACTGCTGTAGCAGGGGACTGTTTTGCTTTTGCCTGTATAAATACAAGTTTATCATATATATTCTTCTGTGACTTGCTTTTTTTCCACCGGAACTTTGTTTTTGAAGTTCAGCTTTGTTGATATGGGTAGCGATAGGTCAATTCATTTCCCCATTGCTTAGTATTCTGTTTCTCATTAATTTTTGTCCACTGCCCTGTGAGAGAAAAGGAAGAAAAATAGGAAGCAACTTGCTTAAGGCACCCACAGAAGTGATTCTGTACCCCCTGAGCATCCAGCACCAATGACCCTTGGCTCACACAGTTCAGGTCATTGTTGCTGCTTTTGGAAGGAAAGAGGCAGCGAGACATCACCTGTCCTAAGAGCCCTGGGCTCGCCCGAAGTTCAGGAGGCTTTGGGACACCAGGCACAGCAGGACCCGCAGACCTCCCAGAGCCCTCTTGTATAAAATAGACCTCAAATAACATTGGCCTACCCTAATCAAATCAGGATATAAGGGGATGGAAGGGAAGGTAGCAAACTTAATATTGATTTCAAATGGGCTAGGCACTATTGTTGAATAATGATTACAAAGCACTAGAAGACTGAATATGACAGAAATATGTTCTCTTTCAACCTCTCAACATTCATATGTGGTATATATTTTCCTCTCAACATTCATATGTGGTATATATTTTTTTAAAACTCGCCCAAGGTCACAAACAATACAAGATAGAGTCAGATTTTAAACCTAGGTCTACTTACAAATCATATCATTCTTTCACTTTATGCTGCCGCCTTGCTGAGACTAAAATGTAGGCCTTCCCCATCCTTGGCATCTGCCTACCCACTAAGGCATACTCCCCTAATGTATGTGAACCTTCTCTGAAACCTGGATCCAATTAGTGTTACCTGAACCAGCTTTCACAGTTCTTTCCATAATAGTTGCAATAGATGTAGCATAAAAAAGAGTGGGAGGACATGCTGACACCTTGCACTGTCTTTGTTGGACTTGAATGTTTGACTTGGATTTATATGCCTGGCGACTAACTATACTGCCTTGTGTTTTTGTCCTGCAGAGGATTTCCAAAGAAGGCCAGTAGAACTGCTAGAATAGCCTCCGATGAGGAAATTCAAGGCACAAAGGATGCTGTTATTCAAGATCTGGAACGAAAACTTCGCTTCAAGGAGGACCTCCTGAACAACGGCCAGCCGGTACTGATAGATTTGGGACCCGCACTTGGAATATTAGCTACCCACATACCTTTCTTCCTTTTTCTAAGACTTAGGCTCTTGATATTTGTCCACAACATTCTTCTTCTTCTTCTTCTTCTTATTATTATTATTATTATTATTATTATTATTATTATCATCATCATCATCATTTTTGAGACAGGGTCACACTTCACCCATGCTGGAGTGCAATGGTGTTATCACAGCTCACTGCATCCTTGACCTCCCAGGCTCAAACAGTCCTATGACCTCAACCTCCTGGGTAGCTGGAACCGCAGGCACATGCCACCATGCCTGGCTATTTTTTTATTTTTGTAGAGACAGAGTCTCCCTATGTTGCCTAGGCTGGTTTCAAACTCCAGAGCTCAGGCTATCTGCCCGCCTTGGCCTCCCAAAGTGCTGGAATTACAGACATGAGGCATTGCACACAGCCACATTATTTTATTACCCTTGAATGTCAACATTTCTCTTAATATTAGCATTTGAATCCAGAGACAAAAGAGAAAACGAAAGGCCTTCCTTCTATTCAGTCTTCACTGCTTTCTCCTATGCATAAAATCTTTCTAAGAATGAAGAGCGTAAGTGGGAAACAAACGAAGAAAGAAGGGCAGATATCTGGTTGGGAGTGGAACAAATGAGCAATGCCAATAGTATTTAAAAAAAAAAAAAAAAGAACACAGGGATTCCATTCTGACTGATAGGGTTGGGGAGGGATGGAGAAGGTGTGCTTTGGAATGGTTTGTATCTACCCAGAAACAGCGAACTGCAATTAAAGTATCAAAAAGAGAATTTGTTTTCCATGGTATGTACTGCTTATACACACACACAAAAATCTACCAGAGAAACCATTGGGGAAGTTCTGTTCTTTTCTCTTGGACTACTACTAGACATTGATTCAGCATCTGAAAGAGTAAAGGCTGTTCCAAAATCTTGTTCTGGTTTGCTAGAGCAAGACAACTAAACTGTAGGAAAAAATAATTATTTTACAGCTGCAGAACTGTACAATACCTAAATAGATTTGGGAAAATATATAGATAAGATGTTTTCTCCACTGGATTTAAGTCTTTCCTCATCAGTTTTTTGGTTTTCTTTTTCCATCTCTTTTGTTGATGCTATTCTTTTAGAATACTCTTTTCTTTTTAAAATACTATTTCCAGAATATTTTAAGGGGATGGGAAAAGCAAATCTAGAAAATATGACATACCAGGTAAAGGAGAAGAACCTTCTGTAGCTTTATTAAGGAATTATCACCAGAAAAATTTGCCTGGCTCTTAAGTACAAAAAAAATGATCTTTTTGTATAAAATCTCCCTTTCACACACCTTTTTCAGAGTAGAAAGCTCTATGTTTTCTGAGAATTTTAATTATCAAACATTGATAAGTAAAACTGTGAGAACAGACCACACTTGAATAGAAAGGTGGAGAGCAGAGGAGGGGTGCTGAATGCTGATTTTAGTTATTAGGGTATCTTAATCTGATTAAGAAAGATTAAAATTTGAATGAAGTTTTGTGTTAGTTACTCATTTCCCTGAATATAGAAGATTTTCACAAAAGGAAAATATTTTCTCCCTGAAATAAGTGATTGCATGTGTAAATGTACATATTCTGGAAGTTTTCCCTGGCTCTGTCAACTAAAGCCTTTAAAAGATTAAAATAAATACATATGGGAACTTTTTCAAGCCAGGTAAGGCATCACTCCAGTTTTTTTTGTTTTTTTTTGTTTTTTTTTTTTTTCTTTTTGGCTATTTATGTCAGTGTTCCTTATGGACTAAGATTCTCTTGGTATAAGGTAAGACTTCCATAAGCTATTGGTCAACCCACATTATATATATGGTATGTATATTTATATTCATCTGTTTAGCAGTGAATAACATTCACAGTAAGTTCCACGGATACCTACATTTGAGAGCTTAAAATGATAAGTAAGGTTTCCCTTTTTAGAAAATGGGATTGTCAACCAACTTTTTCCTAATATTATATATTATTCTCTTTCTTATTTTTGGTGTCTGTAGACAAGGGCTTTTATAGCCAGATGGCATAGTGACTTAGAAACAAGACTGTGAGGTAGATTTGGCTTCTAGTGGTAGCAGGTGCATTCTGGTGAGGAATAGATATGAAATTGATATTTCTGCTTATGAGGAACAGAGTGGAAATCACTTCAGGCCTGCCTTTGATGTGTTACAATTCTCCATGAAAAGATTAAAAAAGCTTTTTAAGAGATCAGGTATTTAAGACTCTTTGAAAAATGAATTCACTGATTTTTTAATAGGTGTAAGAAAATTAATAACATAATGGACTCAGATGCTTCATGCAGCACTCAGACTCCTACCTTTGCCTCTTCTTGTCCTCTGCCCTTTCTTTATTAATTGAAATAATTTGAACTGCAGGACTATTTGTCATTTGGCATTTGACTTGTTTCACTTCCCGGTTTCAGCTGGGATTGAGACCAGCAATTACTGGAAATTATAAATTTACCCAACATATTTTCCTGATTAGAGAGCTTCCAATCAAATTTGCATTTATATTTAGAAGTTTGGAAGTTTATCTGAAATAATTTCTGTACATTTTTTAGATTCTGCCTTACCAATTATTCTCTATTTCTAATCAAACACTTGCTTATAAAATGCCCCTGATGAGGCAGATGATGTCTGAAAGTTCCTTCCAGACCTGTAAGTCTAAGGCACTTTAGAATGAGTATTCAAGAGCAGGTATCACCCCAATAGTCACACAAAAATGCTGCCATTTCTTATGTATAAGAATGGCATAGGTAAAACGGTTTGGGCCAATTCCAAAGTGCTAGCTGTGAGATGCAAGAACACTACCACTTTCTTTGCCTGATGGGCAAGCAGTCTGCTTCTGAGTCAAGTCAACGGAGCCCGTTAGCTTTGGCAAGTGTCTCGCATAAACCTGTTGCTAATTCAGCCATGCACATCATTCCCTGTGGATTATAATTGCCTCCAATCCCCTACATTACACAGCAGCCTGGGAAATGCTCTTAGAGGTGAGAACCCCATCACTGCCAGCTCATCCAAATCTTCCTTTAGCTAACGTTTACTGAGCACATACTGTTAAATGACTGATAGAATTATTTCCATTAGTGACACCCGTTCTTTTCTTTTTAGTCAGTTTATTCTCCTTTGAGTATCTTTCTCTTTTTTCTCTCAGTCAGTATTAGAGATGACTTGGCTGTTCTGAAGCTGATGGATGGCTATAAAATAACATTTCTTTTAAATTGTATTTTACTGTTTTAATATCTTTTTTTCTATGTTTTTCATTAAGGACACGACAAATCTTTTCTGTGTGGTTTCTGCCTTACCACTTATTGCTCACTTTAAATTTGTGCTGTACCAATTGGTGGCTCTCTGGATTAGGCCATTAGTACTAGAAAGGGAGGTAAAAAGGTAGAACAGCTGAAGCAAGAAAAAGAAAATATGCAGGTATCTGAAGCTGGAGAGAGAACAGTTAAAGAAAATCATTAAAATGTGTTGTTTTTTTACTCTTTTTCATAGGGCAATACATATTTGTGAATTTGCTAATTTTGTATTTTTTGGGACTTGCTTTGTTTAGAGGTTAACATACGAAGAAAGAATGGCTCGCCGACTACTGGGTGCTGACAGTGCAACTGTCTTTAATATTCAGGAGCCAGAAGAGGAAACAGCTAATCAGGTACACCGTGTTGCTCTGGACTTCTTAGGGTAACATTTATTATGTCCCCTTTTTCCATCTTCCTTATAGATACTGTTTTTGGGATTCATTCTGTGGAAAGTAGAGGGCAAGTCACAGAAAAGCAGTATTAATATCATCAGTCAATCTCACAGCTAATTTTTATTGAGCACATACTATGTTGAGTGACTGACAGAATTCCTTCCATCAGTGATGCCTGTTCTTTTTATCTTCTTCTTGATTATTCTTCTTTCCAGTACCTTTCCATTTTCCTATCCTATGTTTTTTGCAAAATAATTTTGTGTGGAGAAACACATTTTCACTGACATTGTTTGAAATAACTAGTGAATATTTCCCATTAGAGTTGGCCCTTGAACAACACGGGAGTTAGGGGGACCAACCCCATGCACTGTTAAAAACCCACATATGGCCAGGTGCAGTGGCTCATGCCTGTAATTGAAGCACTTTGGGAGGCTGAGGCAGGCGGATCACAAGGTCAGGAGATTGAGACCATCCTGGCCAACATGGTGAAACCCCGTCTCTACTAAAAATACAAGACTTAGCCGGGTGTGGTGGCGCACGCGTGTAGTCCCCGCTACTCGGGAGGCTGAGGCAGGAGAATCGCTTAAACCCAGGAGGTGGAGATTGCAGTGAGCTGAGATTGTGCCACTGCACTCCAGCCTGGTGGTACACTGAGACTTCATCTCCAAAAACAAACAAAAAAAACACATACAACTTTTGACTCTTCAAAAACTTAACTAATAGCCTACTGTTGACTGGAAGCCTTACTGATAACAAAGAGTTTATTAACACATATTCTGTATGTTATATGTATTATAGACTGTACTTTTAAGTAAGCTAGAAAAAAGAGATGTTACGAAGAACATCTTAAGGAATAGAAGTTACATTTACAATTCATTAAGTGGAAGGTGGGTCATCATAAAGGTCTTCATCCTCATTATCTTTAATTAGAGTAGTCTGAAGAGAAGGAGGAAGACGAGGGGTTGGTCTTGCTTGTCTCAGGTTGCAGAAGAGGAAGAAAATCCATATATAAGTGGACCCATGCAGTTCAAACCTGTGTTGTTCAAAGGTCAACTGTTTAGCCTTAATAGCTAGTCAAAATAAAATAGAAAATATTATCTGTTTATCTTCTTTCACATATATACAGATGCTCTTTAACTTAGTATGGGGTTATGTCCTGATAAACCCATTGTAAGTTGGAAATATTGTAAGTTGAAAGTGCATTTAAGGCCGGGCGCAGTGGCTCACGCCTGTAATCCCAGCACTTTGGGAGGCCAAGGCGGGTGGATTACCTGAGGTCAGGAGTTCGAGACCAGCCTTACCAACATGGTGAAACCCTGTCTCTACTAAAAATACAAAAATTAGCCGAGTGTGGTGGTGCATGCCTGTAGTCCTAGCTACGTGGAAGGCTGAGATACGAGAATCGCTTGAACCCGGGAGGCAGAGGTTGCAGTGAGCCAAGATCGTGCCACTGCACTCCAGCCAGGTGACAGAGCGAGACTCCATCTCAAAAAAAAAGTGCATTTAATACACCTAACCTACTGAACATCATAGGTTAGCCTAGTCTATTTTAAATGTGCTCACAACACTTACATTAGCTTACAGTTGGGCAAAATCATCTAACACAAAGCCTATTTAAAATAAAGTATTGAATATTTCATGTGATTTATGGAGTACTGTACCGAAAGTGAAAAGCAGAATGGTTGTGTGAGTACTCACAGTACCGTTACTATCAAATGCTTATTGCTAGCACAAAAGTTTCACTTAAGGAAAATTGGAAATCTTGCTGCATTCTTATTATTTCTATTATTAGTCTTCACATCTTTTTTTCTACCATTACAGGACATTGGTTCTCCTCATGCTTCTGTAGGGAGTCCTCTGGATGGTCAAAAGGTTAAGCTTTTCACCTTTCTTCTTCCACTTCCAGTCTTTCACTGTGTCTGTTTTCTTCTGTTCTTCCTGTTTTACGTGTGTTTCTACCTTTTTTGTCATATATTAATTATAAATGCTATGACCAGTGTCTATTTCATTTAATATCAGATACACAAAATTACTGCAACATGAGTTTTCTTGTCATGTATTTACCAGCTTGAATTTATTTATTTATTTATTTTTATTTATTTATTTATTTTGAGATGGAGTTTCGCTCTTGTTGCCCAGGCTGAAGTGCAATGGTGTGATCTCGGCTCACTGCAACCTCTGCCTCCTGGGTTCAAGCGATTCTCCTGCCTCGGCCTCCCCAGTAGCTGGGATTAGAGGTGCACGCCAACATGCCTGGCTAATTTTGTATTTTTAGCAGAGATGGGGTTTCACCATGTTGGTCAGGCTGGTCTCGAACTTCTGACCTCAGGTGATCCAACCGCCTTGGCTTCCCAAAGTGCTGGGAATACAGGCATGAGCCACAGTGCCTGGCCTCCGACTTGAATTTAATTCTGTCATTAGTGGATACTCTGAACATTAAAGCAAGAAAAGTTTTTCATTTGTTATACCTTTCTATGGGGAAAAAATGTGAATTCTTCAAGTGATTAATTTGATAGCAATTAGATGAAGCAAAACAACTTGTGGTATAATTCTTGCCGTTTTATTCATACTGTTGTACTTCTTCCCTCAAACCAACAAACTGTTTTTTAAATACTGAGTAACTTCTTTAAGAGGAAACATCGTTAAAGTTATATTTCATTTAATATTAAATAGGGAATATTTTACGTAGACTGCCTTGTCTTCATTGCACTTTTTCTTTTTTGTTTTGGAGACAGGGTCTCACTCTTTTGCCCAGGCTTGAGTGCAGTGGCACAATCACGGCCCACTGCAACCTCAACTTCCCAGGCTCAAGCGGTCCTCCCACCTCAGTCTCCCAAGTTGCTGGGACAACAGGCATGTACCACCATGCCCAGCTATTTTTTTTTTGTTTTAATTTTTTGTGGAGATAGGGTCTCACTTTGTTGCCCAGGCTGGTCTCAAACTCCTGGCCTGAAGCAATCCTCCCACCTGGGACTTCCAAAGTGTTGGGAATTATAGGCATGAGCCACTGTACCTGGCCTTTATTGCACTTTATAGGCAAGGAAATTGTAGGATCCACTTTCATCACCATAGGAATGTTGATGGATTGTTTGCTTTTTTTTTTAGGCAAATTTTGACTAGACTGTCCTATTTTTTCTTCTAAAGATGGTGGGTTTCTAGCAGCTGCAGAGCTGAGGAGGAGGCCCTTGCAAGGCAGGGATTGTTATCGGTGAAAAAAACAAAACAAAACAAAAAAAAATGGTACCATTTTTTCCATTATTCTTTTGCTAAAATTGTGTTAATATGGCAGCTGTTTGCCACATGTACTGTTAGCCTTCTGGAGAGATGCACCACCCTGCATCAGCTTTTACCCTACAGAAGGAAATCAGCGTTCCATTATATTTTATTGTTATCAACAGTTTAGGAATACATAGCTTTGCTTTTGCCTTTTTCTTTCCTTCCCCTTCTTTCCCCTTGCCTGAGAGAAAAGAAGGAAAAAAAATTGATCTTTCTTCCCCCGCTCTTTTTGGATGACAGGACTTGAAGACAATCTGCAATACCATATAAACTCACTTCCAGATGTTTTTTGTTTCCTATGCAATTGAATTGGGCTCAGACTGTGTTTTTAAGCTCTATGGTAAAAATACCACTGTCTTCTAGGTCCTTATTGGGGGACAGGGATAGACTTGACACTTTGTCAGAAGGGATTGAGTCTGCTAACTTAAACTTTCCTTGATACAGGAATACAAAGTCTCCAGCTGTGAACAGAGACTCATCAGTGAAATAGAGTATAGGCTAGAAAGGTCTCCTGTGGATGAACCAGGTGATGAAGTTCAGTATGGAGATGTGTCTGTGGAAAATGGAATGGCACCTTTCTTTGAGATGAAGCTGAAACATTACAAGATCTTTGAGGGAATGCCAGCAACTTTCACATGTAGAGTGGCTGGAAATCCAAAGCCAAAGGTGAGCTGGGAACATGGCTTTTTAAGAGTCATTCTCTGAGGAAAGGTTTAGCTTCCAAAATACAGCATGCTGGTAGGAGAAAAGAGATACAAATGATCTTTCTCAATACCCACGATATAAAGGGTTTTAAATATTCTGAAGTTCTGGGCCATCTTCAGGAGGCATTAGAAACCAAAAAAGGTGGTGGGGGAGTGGAGTTTGGTTTTGAAGAATAGAATACAGAATAACTAACAGGGAGCTCTTCACACACCTAGATCATTTATTCTTCATTGTTACTACCAAATCGCAAATAACTAAACTGAGTTCTGTGAGGTGAGTTTCCAAGGTCAGAGAGCTGGTGAGTGGCCAAGCCTGCATTTGAATCCAGTGCTGTGTACCATACAGAGAAGTAATGCTCACCACTGGTTGTAATAACTTACAGTCTTTAATCAAGACACCAAAGCTGCTTCTGTTAATATTTACAGAGGGAGGTGGGGTGAGGAATATTGTTCAGAATGGATAATGACCAATTCTGATACCATGCAGGACTAGGACGACCCGATGGGAGCCTCCATGCAAACATATGGAAATGCTGGATAAGGAGCTGCCCTCTCTTTAAAGGAAGGCCTTAGAATCCCTGTTTACTAGCCCAGCAAGGCGATAAACAGGAGTACACTTTTCCCTAGAACTGGAGTGAAAAGAATAAAGAAGGCAAAAAATTAAAACCCCTAAACTACACTATCATATGATAGGGAGCCAAAAGCTGAGAAATGTGAAATTTAGTGCTGGATGATTAAAATTCTTAGAAGCAAGCAAAAAATTGCCTTATATAAAGGTAATAATATATGAAGAAATAACCATGAGGAGAGTTGTTAGGCCATTTTTGCATAAAGGGATTCCTGAGACTGGGTAATTCATAAAGGAAATAGGTTTTATTGGCCAAGCATGGTGCCTCACATCTGTAATCCCAGCATTTTGTGAGGCCGAGATGGGTGGTCAGGAGTTCAAGACCAGCCTGGCCAACATGGTGAAACCCCATCTCTATTGAAAATACAAAAATTAGCTGGGCATGGTGGTGGGCGCCTATAATCTCAGCTACTCAGCAGTGAGCGAGATCATGCCACTGCATTCCAGCTCGGGGCGACGACAATGAGACTCCGTCTCAAAATAAAAGGTTTTATTGGCTCACAGTTCTGCATGGTATACAGGTATAGTACTGGAATCTGCTCCTGGTGAGGCCTTAGGAAGCTTACAGTCATGGCGAAGGCGAAGGTGGAAAAGGTGAATCACACAGCAAGAGTAGGAGCAAGAGAGAGAAGTGGTGGAGGTCCCAGACTTTAAACAACCAGATCTCATGTGAACTAACTGAGCAAGAACTTACTTACCACCAAGGGGATGGTGCTAAACTATTCATGAGGGATCCACCCCCATGATCCAGTCACCTCCTGCCAGGGCCCACCTCCAACATTGGGAATCCCATTTCAGCATGAGATTTGGAGGGGACAGACATCCAAACCATAGTAAGAGTCAATAGTACAAGAAACAGAAAAACAGAAGGCCAAGTATTGCACAATATTGAACAATCTTAAGTAGCCTCTAAAATAACTTTAAAATGATTGAAACAATTTTAAAAAGAATGGAAACTATAATGAAAGAACAAGAACACAAATTTATAAAATAAGCATAGAGCAATGTACTCATTGAAATAAAAAGCTTAATAGTGGCATTAAATGAAAGAAGGAAAAGTGATAAAAAAAATATACATACCTGACACTTTTAGGTGTTAATTTCCAATAGCTCCATGCATTGTTTTATTTTTCCACTATGGCAGGTTTTACCATCATATTCTTTTCTTAAAACTGACATGCAACGCCAAAGTCAAAGATCAAAGAAAAAAGCCCTAAATTTTCAAACCCTATATACTTCCTAATAAAATGGGATTTTAAAAAATAAACTCCATTGTTGTAGAAAACTTTTTACAATATTCTTGGCATAATTTACGTTAACAGCTGTGTATTCACAACATGTTATCAAATGCATGTATTAAATTTGTAGCGTATGAATGAAATTCAACAAGGAATTATATCTTGAACTTCCAAGATATTCACAAAAAGATTCTACATTATTTTCAAAACTTACACAAGACTTAAGATCACTGATCACGTTCTAAGATTATTGATTCTTATAGAATACTACATTAACTTGAAAGATGGGCTTTTGTTTTTAATATAACTGTATTTTCTTCCTAATACAAATTTAAATGTTTCACAGCTAACTTAATTGTTTAAACATTTTATTGTTAAATGTTATTCTTTCATCCCTCCTTCCTATCCCTCAACCTTCATTCTCCTTCTCATTCTTTTCTTCCCTCTCTCATTTATTAAAGGTCTACTTTGGCATATGCCATATAAATTACATTAGGATTGTTAAAGTATGGAATATTCATATTTAAAGAAATACATGTTTTTTAGGCTTATGTTTTAAAAATATTTTATTCCTCCCTTGACATGCTTGTTCTAGTCGAGCCATAGGAAGATTGAAAATAATTTCTAATTTACTCTATTCTCATTCTTGTGCCCTCCCGAATTTCTCCCTGCATTAGTAGGCTTGGTAAAATTTTGGAAATATTTCTTAGATCCTATTTGAAAGTTGTATGCCAAGTATAATGGAGGTGAAAAAATATGATTAAAGAAATAACTCAAGAACTGGCATTGTGGCAACAATGCAAAAGGAAGAAATTGTATACTTATTACAGCTTCTTTTTTCCATCAGAAATAGTCAACCATAGCCAGGCGCGGTGGCTCATGCCTGGAATCCCAGCCCTTTGGGAGGCTGAGGCGGGCAGATCTCTTGAGGTCAGGAGTTTGAGAACAGCCTGGCCAACATTGTGAAACCCCATCTCTACTAAAAATACAAACCATTAGCTGAGCACGGTGGCATACACCTGTAATCCCAGCTACTCAGGAGGCTGAAGCAAGAGAATCACTTGAACCCAGGAGGTGGAAATTGCAGTGAGCCAAGATCACGCCACTGCACTCTTTAGCCTGGGCGACTCGTCTTAAAGGAAAAAAAAAAAAAGAAAAAGAAAGCATCAACTACTAAAAAGTAAAATAATTATGAAGTATGATACTTTACATAATTTAAGTTTTAAAACTGAAAGTTATTAGTCTAGTTGATGATTACTTTTTAGATTCTAGAGTTTAATACATAATATAGTTTCTGTAAATTTGGAGCTATCTGAAAAATGTGAGTTTGAAAAGTTAGAGCAGTCATATCCTGATAATTCATGCATTTATTTAGTGCTATATATTTCTAGTCTTTTCCTTTCTTAGGATGGAGGTTTCAAAAAGATTTTTCAGATTCAAATACTTTGACAGACAGTTGAATTTGAATGCCAGTTTATGTTACCAATTTACACTGATTTACATTAAGGAAGAAGTTTGTTTTTTTTTATTTTTATTTTTATTTTTTATTTTTTTATTATACTTTAAGTTCTAGGGTACATGTGCATAACGTGCAGGTTTGTTACATATGTATACTTGTGCCATGTTGGTGTGCTGCACCCATCAACTCGTCAGCACCCATCAATTCATCATTTATATCAGGTATAACTCCCCAATGCAATCCCTCCCCCCTCCCAAGAAGTTTGTTTTAACAACTAAAGGGTCTAAAGTATATTTCTTTTGTTAGGAATCAGTTAGGAATACTTTTGGCTTCAAGGAACAAAAAAATGACAACAAAGAACTTGCTATGGCTTAAAAAAGGAAGGGTTTATTTGCTTATCTAGTAAGTCTGGAGGTGGGGTGATGTAGCTATTAATTCAGCATCTCAGTCATGTTAGGGCTGTTGGCACTGTGATTCATTATGATGAGCCTGTCTTTCAACTGTGTTGTTCCACTAAATCAAAAATAATAATGAACTTAGCCAGGCATGGTGGCTTATACCTATAATCCCAGCCA
The DNA here is from genome assembly GCF_000951035.1 of Colobus angolensis palliatus. Lineage (NCBI taxonomy): Eukaryota > Metazoa > Chordata > Mammalia > Primates > Cercopithecidae > Colobus > Colobus angolensis. The sequence continues at coordinate 18,898,815 of NW_012118487.1, read as the reverse complement.
CTCTGGAGGCTGAGGCACGAGAATTGTTTGAACCCGGGAAGCGGAGGTTACAGTGAACCAAGATTGCACCACTGCACTTTGCACTCCAGCCTGGGGCGCCCTGTCTCCAAAACAAAACAAAACCTCAGAACTCAGACATCCATGGACAATTGGTTTTGTTTAAAAGTGAGGGAAGGAAAGAGGACCTTTGAACTACTTTAAAATATTGTATTTAGTCAAAATTTACTTTTATTTTTCACATTTTTTCTTTTGAGACAGGGCCTCAGTAACCTAGGCTGGAGTGCAGTGGCATGATCACAGCTCACTGCAGCCTTAACCTCCTGGGCTCAAGCAATCCTCCTGACTCAGCCTCCCAAATAGCTAAGACTATAGGCATGCACCACTATACCTAGATAATTTTTTTTTTAATTTTTTGTAGAGACAGGGTCTTACTATGTTGCCCAGGCTGGTCTTGAATTCCTAGGTTTGAGCAATCCTCCTCAGCCTCCCAAAGTGCTGGGATTATAGGTAGGCATGAGCCACTGTACCTGACCCACATTTAATTTTTTAACCCAAGTTATATATCTGAAAATTATTATACTTTTCAATACTACTGTGTTTTCTTTAACATAATGGGGATAGGTGACATTTAACCTTTGATCATATGCTTCCTGGCCCAGAAATGAAGCAATAGTGTTCCACCCATCACCAACCCTTAGTCATTACCTCCCTCCCTACCAACCTCTTTTATTTGTCAAACACAATTCAGTGAAATGGTTAGAGTTTGGGGTCTGCTTTTGTTCTCCAAAACAACCTTTTTACTTTTATTTTATAAACAATACATTTTAATTGCTGGTACATTTGAAAAAAGAAAGAAGCAAAAAGAAAAACAGCCTGTAATGCCACTTCATAGAAATAATCATTGCCAAAATTCAATATATCCCTTCATATAAATAATATATGAATGTAAGTACCACATTTTTAAAAACAAAAGGAAGGTATATAATTTAAAAACTCCAATAGAATTTAAATTTTTACCTGCTTTTTTTCACTGAAAAATCAATTTCTTATTCAGGTATTTGGTTTAACGTTTTAACATGAAAACTCAGATCAGCTCTGCAAACCACACTGTTACTACTTTCAGTTCTCCAAATAGAGTAGGAATACACAAACTCTTAATCTTTAATCTTTGTTTCTATTCACAGATCTACTGGTTTAAAGATGGGAAGCAGATCTCTCCAAAGAGTGATCACTACACCATTCAAAGAGATCTCGATGGGACCTGCTCCCTCTATACCACAGCCTCCACCCTAGATGACGATGGGAATTATACAATTATGGCTGCAAACCCTCAGGTAAAGAAGGGTATAGTTCTGGGCTCAGTTCTGTGTCTAGTGCTTACAGGCATTTGATTGGACAAAGGAACTATTTAAAAGGTGAAGTTAAGAAGTTTCTTTGATTTATGAAACTATTTTTCCAAATTCTACATCCATCTTGGTTTCGGAGGATAGAAGAATTCTTTGTTTCATGAATATTTATTTATTCCATCAGATGTTGTTCTACAGGAATGATTATGGTGCAGATGTTCATTCCTTCCACAAATATTAAGGGTCTAATATGTACACACTTTCTATGTGGGTGACGGGGTTGCAGTGGTAGACTGGGGAAAGTCCTATGTTTAAAAAAAAAAAAGCAATTAACAAATACATAAATAATATAACTTTACATGAAGTTGTATTACTTTACGTAAATAATATAAAATTACATGAAGAAAATAAAGGAGGAAAAGAGAGTGAGTGGCATACATAGGCTGTATAAGAAAAACTCAACAAAGTAAAATATTTTAAAAGAAACATCAGTGGGATTTAATGTGCAAGAGTAGACAAATGATAATTTTGTTACCATTCAGGTGTATCGGTTTTCATCAAAATGTTTTCTCTTGTATTTGCCTTTAACTTAGGGTCAAAAAATCAGTTGCCTTCTTAGAATTTAATAGGAGGCTGCAGGTATCGTGTTGCCAGTTGAAGCCTGCAAATTCTTTTTTATTATGTTATACATTTTAGTCACTATGCTGGATATAGGGGATACAAAACTGAGTAAGAAGTTATTCTGTACCTTAAGAGCTCAATGTATGACAGGTAGTTTCACTAAGTCTGTAAAAGTCGTATAAATAATACACTTTTAAAAGGGGAAAAAAAGGCATGGTAAAACGAACAGTTTTCTCTAGAAGTCATCTTTTTAGAATCTCTGATCTATTTATATCATTCCATATTATTTCTTTTGAAGAAAATATTTAGCATTAGAAACTATGTAAATAATTTTAATGATGCTACAAACTTAATTAAAGTTTCTGGCCTGGGTGCAGTGGCTCACACTTGTAATCCCAGCACTTTGGGAGGCTGAGACAGGTGGATTGCTTCAGCCCGGGAGTTTGAGACCAGCCTGGCCAACATAGTAAAACCCTGTCTCTACTAAAAATACAAAAATTAGCCAGGTGTGGTGGTATGCACCTGTAATCCAAGCTACTCAGGAAGTTGAGGCACGAGAATCACTTGAACCTGGGATGCAGAGGTTTCAGTGAGCTGAGATCATGCCACTGCACTCCAGCCTGGGTGACAGAGTGAGACTCTGTTTCTAAATAAATAAAGTTTGTTCAAGGTTTATTATATTCTGATATTCCATGGTCATATAAATATATTTTTCTGCAATAATACTAAGATCAGAATGAAAACAAATTATCCAGCTAATCAGGTTGTGACAGAGCACAGCAAACTCTTCACTGTTAATGAAAAGCTTCTATATTAATGCACATTCTTAAAGTTCTAAACTTTTTAATCAATGAACACATGACCATCACCCTGAAAAAGTCTAAATCACTATTATAAAGTTGCATTTTAATGTTTGTGTTTATATTTGATATATATGAAGAAACAAAAGTGGAACTTGTTTTTTTTTGTTTTTTTTTTTGAGACAGACTCTTGCTCTCTTGCCCAGGCTGGAGTGCAGTGGTGTGATCTCGGCTAACTGCAATCTCCACCTCCTGGGTTCAAGCAATTCTTCTGCCTCAGCAGCACCACACCCAGCTAATTTTTTGTATTTTTAGTAGAGATGGGATTTCACCTCAGGTGATCAACCTACCTTGGCCTCTTTTTTCCTTAGTATATTTTCAGTGCATTTCCTTGACATTAACAGATTCTAGCTTTCAGTTTAGTTTTCTGCCTGTTGAAGAAAATGGTGGAAAACTGACAAAATCCAAAATTTTTCTTCATGTTGGGTCGTTTATTCCTCTTTTGCCCTAGAAAGGCTGGGATATATTATGGGATGGAATTATCTATAGTCCTTAAGTATTTCCAACACTGGGACCCTGCTATTAATTTCAAGGCATTTTTCTTAGCATGTTGTAAATTGTTATTGGAATAAGTCGTTTTATAGAACAAAAGAACATAAACGTAAAACTGCAATTGTGAGTCTGCTTAGTGTCTTCCTCAAATTATAGTAATGCATTTTTACATGTGGAAAAGTTCTCAGTGGGGAAGGAATGACTCAGTGCTCATGGCCAATGGCAGTGTGCAGAGTTTAAGACAGCAGGCCAGCCTCGGGGGTCAGTAGTCTCCAATCATTTAAACTCTCTTGACAAATTATTATGAAGTCACTAGATGAAGGTGAGCTGCTGAAGATCTCCCTTGGATCATTCCATATTACATACATATAACATCACATTGTACCCCACAAATACATACAATTATAATTTGTCAATTAGAATAAAAAATAAATATTTATTTACATAGAGACAAGGTCTTCTTCCTCAGTCACCTAGGCTGGAGTACAGTGGCATGATCATGGCTCACTGCAACTCAGAAGTCTTGGGCTCAAGCAGTCCTCCCACCTCAGCCTCCCAAAGCACTGCCATTAGCCAAAAATAAACTTTAGAAAATAAATGTGATCTTACCCAAAGCCCAATATATAATGCCAAAAAAAAAGAAAACCTTGTAAACATAGGGAAAAAAGGAAAGGAAGGAAATAAAACAGAAATGTTACTACAAACGCCAAGATTGTAGGGCAACACTGATGATACCAAAAAACCTAGGATGAGGCCGGCAGGCCGTGCAGTACAGGCGTTACGAGCGGGAACTTTGGCATCAGGTGGATCTGAGCTGCAATTCTAGCTCTTCCACTCACTACCTGTGTGACCTTAGCAAGTCACTTAACTTCTCTGCCTATTTCCTCCTTCGTAAAATGAGAATAATAGTAATACAGATTTAAATAGTACATGTAAAAAGCCTTCAGTTTACCTGGCACATAGTATAGTTTCAATAAATGCTACTTATTGTCATTATTTTCATTCAGAGACAGTAACTACCCCATCTTAAAGCAACAGGCCTAGAACAGAAGCCTGTGGAACCAGATGTAAAGGATCAGTTCCGTGTCTAGGTACTCCGTTCCCACAGTACTGTCAGAAAGTAAGCAAGTTAATTTGGGATGGAATTTCTACCCAGTATGTTGTTGGTGTGTGGTCTTCTGTCCTCCTGGCTTTTCCATTTTATCACTCCCATGGGAAAGAACTTAGGCAGCAGATGTGGCTGTGCCACAACTGCCACAGCTGTGGGCTTGGGTGGAGGAGCTGTGAGCTAGAGGACCGCCGCACCCATAGCACAGCTGACATCAGCCACACATGAAGCTGGGAAGCTGCTCTCTGCGCTCAGCACCCTCAGGGCCAAGAGAGGCCCCAAAAGAGAGTGATCACTGCCCTCATTCCAGGCCCCAGTAATTCACTGCTTTACAAATCCCAGGCTAAGCCCCATGGTTAACCCTCTCTGGTTCTTTGCTCTACCCTTTGGAGAGAAGACAAAGCAATGAGAAGTGGACTAGACCAGCCCTCCTAACAGAATATCCTATCCAACCTGTGATTTCAGCCAAAGGTAAAATAACTACTCTGGGTCTATCAAAAGGAGCAAAAAAACAAAGATTCAAAGAACCCGGGCATCACAGTAACCAGACCAGTTCCTAACACTACCTATTAAGTATTCCAGCGGACTCCAAAGATCAGTTGACACTCCCAGTATCTTAATTAAGGGGTAGGGCTAAGAATGTTCTTTACCTAAATAACCCAAGACAGGCAAAAGGAAGGGAAACTCATGAAATGACTCTGAGTCTAGGCCTCAGTGTGTAGATGTGTATGTCCCATTGAAATTGTTGTGAGAGAATTTCGATATTTATGGCACTTCGCAGTAGTAGTATTTGTTCCAAGTTTCTGAGCATGTTGCCTGGTTGATTTTAATTCCAAGAGTAAAACCCCTCTTTTCTGTCTTGGGGTCTTTAGTAACTGGTATGTCCAAATATGGAAGATACAAGTTCTGTGAGTCATCACTTAAAAATTGGAGTGAACTTTACTACCCGTTAGAAAAACAAAGTGGCATTTAAACCATGACCAGTGACAGACCATTTTTCTACCTAACTCTTGGTGTAAGTTACCATTTGTTGCTATAGGGATGCCATTCTGGAAATGTTTAACACTGTTAGAATCTCAACTTTACAACAGCTATTACCATATATTAAAACATTTTGTTCTTGTAATTTATGAATTAAGACATGAGTTGAAATAGTCATGTCATAAAAGGTGGTAAAAAAAATTCAAAATTGCTAAATCTTTCAAGATATAGTAATCCCAAAAGCATAAAGTGTAGTTGACAGAAAACTGAAGTTGACTCCTTACTTCCTTAATGCCCTTTAGTTACCTTAAATTTTGAAATGTTAAAGTTATTAGGGTTTAGAAAAAAAAAGTATTTGGGTTTGAAAGGGAGAATACATGTATGTTTTCTAGTACACTGTAGCCCAGATGATGTGAAATGACCAAGGAGAAGAGGAAGAGTAGAGTGGAAAAATTAGTTCAGTAATGAAACACAGACGGTAGAGCTCTCCTGAGCAGTGGAAAATAATTACAGCAAGCAGCCAAGAGAAGAGTGAGAACCAAGGAGGGAGGAAAATATTCAAGTTCAGCAGAATATTTATAGAATATGATATTTTTCCACCTGGGTTAATCTTTTGGGAATAAGAAAAACGTTAGATATTGTTGACTGCATCCAAATTCTACTTGGGATAGAACACACAAACATATACTGGGCTGTATGTCACACTTGATGTGTGTAGCTCAAGCAATTCAGAAGAGACCAACGCAATCACATAGTTTAGCAAAATAATGAGTGATTGTGCAGTTACACCAAACAGAATGCCAAAATAAGGATCACAAATACAGTTTATTTTAGACTCTAATCCTATCTTTAAGAACAACTACATCTAAACACGAATGTTTTACTTTGTTTTGTTGTGTTGCTAAGTTACTTTGTATTGCACTTGGATTTTGGAATGGGTATTCTGCAGTTTGATGTTTCCTCAAACTGCATTATGTATACAAGTGGCAAGCTTTTATGAAGACCTGTGTGCCACAAGTTAAATTTCATAAACTGAAATATAAATATTATTTCCATATTATATAAATAATTGGCCTTGCACAAGGTATGAAATAATGTTTACAGGCTGGATGTTTCATACAGAATCACTTTAAAAATTCATACTTATTTGTAATGTAAGTTTTAAACTGTGGATTTGTTTGGAATAGAAAAGTAACACACAACTGAGTTAAATATAAAATGTTAGTTTGTTGCTTATGTTTTGTTTTAGCATTATAAGGTTTCCTGGCTCATTTCAAACTTCACTTTAAACATTCCCTTCCATTATTCTTACGTTAATGGTAAAGCAGATAGAAATGAGAAAATTAATAAAAGCAAATGCAACAGCATTAATGTGCATCAGAGCCTACTATGATTACCAGGGTTTTAGGCATATTATTAAAATCAGTTATTGCTAATTCTGTATGATCTTTGTCAAAAACAGTATGTTCAGACTTAAAAACCTGAACTTTCTATTATGCACATTGAAGACATCTTTTTAAAAAAGCTTCACAGAACTCTGGGTTTTTTTTCTTTCCCAAACAAAAATGACAAAATTATACAACTTCTTAGTTTGGATGCTCTCTAAATGCTCCTGGTTATGTATTGGTTAGTAATATATTTAGCCAATAACACTATATAAATCAAACTAATAATTCTGCCTCCCGAAGACCACACCTTCCCCTTTCATGTTCAGAAGTGAAGGCTGGTATCAGAATAGAAAGATTACAAATGGTAACTATTCCTTTTTCTTAAATTTGGGAAGTTAAGGAAATATTCTGTGGCAATATTTGTATACATGGTTTTAAGCAGTAGCAGCGAAAACCTTGAAAACAGTGTAGAAATGTGTGACCTTTCCAGAGTAGTATGCCAACCTGTTTTTTTTGTTTGTTTGTTTGCTTTTGGAGAGGGGAGGAAGAGGCGGGCTAAGCATATCCAGGATCTATTTAGAGTTGAATAGGGCATATTTCCTCCTCCACATCAAATGCAGCCATCACACTAACAAGCACATTTCAGTATGATTGTGCTTAGCACCTTTCAAGCACCAGCAGAAGTTAAAAAGGTTAATCTGCTTCTCACATAGTCTGCCTCCTATGCCAAAGGTATTTTGTTTTTCCTTTGGAGTAAATTACATTCTAATACCAAGAAAAATAAAATCCCATTACATAAACAATTCTAAAGGATGCCTCAAAACTGGTTATTATAATTATATCCATAGTGAGTGCTACAGTAATTTAACATTTTGAGCACTGGCTTCATGCAAAACACAATGCTGCCAGGTGCTTTACAAGTATTAATGCCTTTAATCTTCATAAGAACCCATTAGGCATTCACTATATAGTCCTATTTTACAGAGAAGGAAACTTAGAAAGATTAAGTTACCTACCTAAAGTCACTCGCCTGTAAGGGACAGCAGAACTGGTTTACAAACTTAGACTGATTCCAGAGCCACTGAGTGCCACACGAAGGTATGTGAGGCCCATCCCAGGATTAAGAGTACTCAGTGGCAGGGGAGACACTGGTTAAATATGAAGGATTTTAAAAGGAGGTAAGCATATACCTCACATGAAGTACATTCACATGGAAATTCTTACTGGGGTCCACCAAGCTGCTGGGGCTCCTAAAAACCATCTTGATGCATGTACATGCATAATGTCTCAGACCCATGGTAACACAGTACCAGCTATGAGGAATTTAATAATGATAATTTATGATGTCACATATCATTTGATATTTACAAGAGCATTTAGGTTACATCATTTAACCCTTAAAACATCCTTGTGAGAGATACATGTAGTATCCCTATTTGTACAGAAGAAGAAACAAAGGCTTCAAATTCAGTGATTTGCTCGAAGTTTTATGAAAAGTCAAAACTCAAATCCAGGTTAGTGGGGTGGGTTTGTTTGACTGTTTGTAACAACCCATACCTCCTTGTCCAAATTCAAGGTTAAGTCTGAATTTAACTTACATTATATCTTTTTCTAACTGCATACATGATTAGTTCATTTTAACTTACTGTGGATCTTCTGGGCTTCATGTCACAAGGAAGGATATATCCAAATTATAAGCATTTCATCATGGAAGCCGCAAAGTACATAATAAGGAAGCCATATCCCATATCAGTACAATTGAAGCTATTTGTGTAGAACAATACACACACTTCCTTGTCCTCAACCTCCAAAAAAAATCATTAATTGTATGTGTCCATTTGTTATCTTGTATGATGCATCAGTTGGGTAGTTCATGATGGGGGTCTTCTAAGCAAGTTACATCTAGATTTTCTATAGCAAGTACAGATCTGGAGAAGTTGGATGAAATTAATTTTTAGATTTCAAGCTAGTTTAGGGAATCCCAAATGTTTGCCAAGAGTTTAGCATGAGAGAATCTGTATCAAGTGGCCTGTGCTTCAGATACAGTTAATCTGAGTTAGAAATAATTCTCCTTCATAATGTTAGACTTCATGTCTCCTTGGAAATTTTCAGGAAACAGTGTTTTAACTGCGACCTCAATAGCAAACACCGTGAGTGCCAGAGGGAGTCACATATGTAGTGGTATAAAACTAGTTATGTTTGTCTTTGTGATGACCTCTTTTTGGTAATTCCTCATTCTTCTCCTGTCTGTATTACATTCCTATGTCTTTGCCTTTTCTGGGTGGTTGCAGCCCTAAAGAAGTCCAGGTTTTAGGAGACCTGCAGAGACACCCCCCCCCCCCAGTTAGAGTCCTGCCCTTCACTGAATCCTACTATGGGTTTTTTTCTCTGCATTCCCTCCACTAGTGCCCTCACCCTGACCCTCACTCCAGTCTACTCACAGTTGGAAAGCAGTTCTTCAAAACACACAGAACACTGCAGCTTCTGTTACCTGTCTCTATAGGCAGCTTGCAATGAAACTGAGAGCCAATGGAAGAATTTTATTCTGAGTGTAAGTGCATGAGGGCTTCTCATCAACTATGAGCTAGAATTCACTAAGTCTAATCATTGGTGGTACATCTGCTTCTCGTTTTTCCTCTCTTGCTGTTACCTTTGGCAGTCATCAAAATTCAGAAGCACATCTTCTCATTCTTCTGAGAGAGTGAAGGAGAAAAATCATCTTTTTTTGCTACTGTGCTGGTAACAGTGAAAAAAAAAATTAAGAGGAGGAGCTGAAACAAAAACCAAAGTAACAATGCGTGGCTTATCCATGTCATCTGGGTGCCCTGAGTATCACTTGTCTGTTCACATATGACAGCATTTATCAGTCTCTTTTTTTGCTTTTATTATTTTTAATTGACATAATGATTATACATATTTATGAAGTACAGTGTGATATTTCAAAGCATGTATAAAATGTGTAATGCTCAAATCATGGTAATTAGCATATCTGTCACCTCATTTATCATTTGTGTTGGAAGCACTCAGAATCCACTCTTTCAGCTATATGAAAATACACAATAAATTGCTGCTATCCTATAGTGCTGTGAAACACTAAAACTGATTCCTCCTATGCAGCTGTAATTTTGTATCCATTAACCAACTTCTGGCTATCTCCCCGACCCCACCACCCCATCAAAATTTCAACTGACAAATTTAAGAGATAAAATATAGGTTTTTTTTTTTAATTACATAGGCCCTTATCATATGACCCATATATTTTAGGTATTTAACTGCTTCCGGTTTTTAAATCTCAAATATTTTCATTTCATGAGAATATGGCTTCATTTACTCATGAAGCTCTCCTTATCATCCCATGCATACTTCTTACATAACACTCATTTTATCATTATCATGCTCATTTTAATATATGGTTTGAGAAAGGGATGCCAGTAACTTTTTCTTTTGAGATGGAGTCTCGCTCTGTCACCCAGGCTGGAGTGCAGTGGCACCATCTCAGCCCACTGCAACCTCCGCCTCCCGGGTTCAATCAATTCTTCTGCCTGAGCCTCCCAAGTAGCTGGGATTACAGGTGTGTACCACCACGCGCAGCTAATTTTTGTATTTATTTAGTAGAGACAGGGTTTCACCATATTGGCCAGGCTGATCTCGAACTCCTGACCTCATGATCCACCCACCTTGGCCTCCCAAAGTGCTGGAATAACAGGCATGAGCCACCACGCCCGGCCAGCCACTAACATTTAATTTGTATATTACTATATACTATATATTAGTATATTACTATAATTAGTATATTACTAAAAAAAAAACTGAAATCATCTAGGTTTGATTTCAGAATTGGCTGTAGCTGGTAGATGACCATGAAAATGGAATCTTCACAAGAGACTGATGTCCTGCTATATTTTACAATTCAGCGTCGTGTGTTATGGAGACCTTTGCTGGTTACAATTAATCAAAGGTTGTCATTTTAAATACCATCCTAGATAAAACAGTAAAGCTTACTTAAGATTTTCAAAAAAGGCCTTGTCACCTTCAAGTTCTTCAGGTAAAAACAGTTTTACTGAGGCCCTGAACTCACAGGGAAAGTGTTTTTCTGAAAGGGTTAGAGCGATTACTAACATGGCATACTGATTTGTTATGAAATAATGTCTTATAGAGAATAGGATAGTAGGCATGATAGTGCTTAGTGGTTAATAGTTTTAAATAACAAATCATTTATTTCCTGATATTTCTATAGGGCCGCATCAGTTGTACTGGACGGCTAATGGTACAGGCTGTCAACCAAAGAGGTCGAAGTCCCCGGTCTCCCTCAGGCCATCCTCATGTCAGAAGGTATTTAACATGTTCCTTCCCATAAGTGTCACTATTATTTTATTTATTACTATAAATTTAGTACTATTAGAATCATATAACCACAAAAGTAAACATAATTGGAAGACAGAATATGAATACAAACCTGAAGTGTGTGGCTCCTTGGTTATTCTCCTTTGCAATGCAGAAAGGATATGGGAGCAAACATTTGCTGATGTGTGCTAAGCCCATTCAGATATACTATTAGTTTGTTAAATAGACATATTCTATAGAGAAGTAAGTCAAGAATCAGCACTTTTAAATGGCATATGAAAATACTACAAAATGGTACACAAATGTTGGAAACCAAACTTCTCTAACCAACAGCTGTGTGAGTTGACCATTAAAAGCTATTGCCACTAGGTTTCTTAAAATCAGCTCATTTATTAATGTTCATTTTTCAGTCACTTAGTTCAAAACATAAGACCATTAGACTACAAATCTTGTAGGTAAGATTTGTCACATTTTAAATACTCAGATATCTGCTAGCGATAGAGATGCTTTCCATTCCTAGTAGTTCTGAGTCTATGCAAGGACACTGATGGAACAATGGTAGGCAGGGATAGAGAAAGGATATTACTTCTTAGTAACAAATTTGCACTTAAAGAAAAAAATACAGTTAGTCAACCATACTGTCAACTTGGCCTGTTTAGATATTTTAGACAGAATATTCTCAAATAGTCCTCACTCTAAATTACAGGCCATAGGTGCGAACGCCTTTAGTGAAGAGAATACATAGTTAGCTCAGAGAGTAGGCAGGAAAACTGAGTAAGCATCAAACAAGTGGTGTGTCTACACCTCCTTGGTGTGACTGGATCCACAAAGACTTTTGTTCAACATTTGGAAGACAGTTCTGGCACCAGAGCATGTGCAGATTAACTTCATCATGGCAATGCCTGTTCACAGGATGCTAGCCTGTATCTTTTGAGTATAAATACCGCATATACAGTATTCAGTCCATTGTCTTGCGTTACTCTCTTTGCTTTTCTTGTTGTCCACAACACATTTAAGCCCTTCCATATATCAGTGGGTCCTGGAAAGCTTTTTCTCATAAATTAGATCTATACTTGGAGAAGGGTAAACTATATTAAAAAGCTAATAATTATTAGCCTAGTATACTTCTTTCATTTGTTCCACTCTTTCTTTTCCTAGTGAAGTGTTTTTAAACTTTTCTTGTAGTGACTACAGACAGAATTTGTATTCAACATCTTTTAAGTCTTCCCTGCAATTACTTTCAACTGTATTCCTCTTAAAGGGTTCTCTGGCAACCTTTAAAAGTGACAGAGATGCACAGAATCTGGGAGATTTGTACAATCTCATTTTTTAAAGCAAAAAATAATGCCTCTAGGCATATGGATAACTAATGCAAAAGAAAACTTGCCTAAAAATGTAATTTGTTTTCCTGCTTAATATAAAAAGGAATTTTAATTAAAAATATATTGAATTTTATAGGGTCATCAGAACTTTTAATTTCCTACAAATTTGAAAATCACAGTGGAAAGTTCTAGTAACTTCTGTTCAAAAAGATTTGGTAATAAATGAGCAATAATGCTACTTTTCATAAAGGTTTAAAAACATTTAGGAAAAATGTTAATATATAATACCCCATTTTTTTCCATTTCCCCTTTTATGATTTATAGAACCCTGCAATTGGCAGATAATTAAATTTATAGTAAACTTCCAAATTAAGATTTTGCTTCTCTGATTTTTTAATGTGTAAATCTTAGATATAGGGATCAGATAAAGAAATCATATTATAAACCCATGTATTTTAAGAAAACAGATGACTAAAAGTCTAAATAACTACTATCTATATTTCTATATGTCATCTTTCTTGTTTCAAGGCCTCGTTCTAGATCAAGGGACAGTGGAGACGAAAATGAACCAATTCAGGAGCGATTCTTCAGACCTCACTTCTTGCAGGCTCCTGGAGATCTGACTGTTCAAGAAGGAAAACTCTGCAGAATGGACTGCAAAGTAAGATTTTGTTATTGCTTGCATATCCTATTGCCTCACTTCTCTCTCACTTGCCGTTTCTCTATAGTTCCTTTTGGGGAAATTACATAAAGTATAAAATGAGGGCTGGGCACAGTGGCTCACACCTTTAATCCCAGCACTTTAGAGGCCAAAGCCGGGTAGATCGCTTGATCCCAGGAGTTCAAGACTAGCCTAGGTAATACGGAGAAACCCATCTCTACCAAAAATACAAAAGTTAGCCAGGCATGGTGGCATGTGCCTATAGTCCCATCTACTTAGGAGGCTGAGTTGGAAGGACTGCTTGAGCCTGGGAGCTGAAGGCTGCAGTGAGCTGTGATCGAACCACTGAATTCCAGCCCAGCTGACAGAGCAAGACCCTGTCTCAAAAAATAAAATGATTCTAGCTTAAGTGGGGGAAAAGTGAAATATGCTGGATATTTATATATTGTTTACTATGATTCTTTACTTTTAAATCTAAATTAAATATGTTCTTTACTCAGAACCCTACATGACATACTCTAGAAAGTCATCAGGAGTTTTATTTATCCCTTTAAATATTAAAATAATAAATATGATAAATCTACCATGTCTTCATTCTTTTTTCATACAAATTTTGTATCCATATATCTACTCTGACTTTTATTCCTCCTATTTTCTAATTCTTCTTTTTTTTTTTTTTTTTGAGTTTTTTTTATTTTTTTTTTTTTGAGTGAGACTCAAGTAAAAAAAAAAAAAAAAAAAAAAAAACTAAAAGTAAATCTACCAATTGATCCAGCAATTGATCCAGCAATACCAGCTATCAATTCAGAGGAAAAGAAGTTATGAAAAACATATTTGCACACAGGTTTATAGCAGCACAGTTTTTAATTGCAAAAATATAGAACCAGCCCAATCAACGAGTGGATAAAGAGTGGACATATATCATGGAATACTACTCACCCATAAAAAGGAATGAAATAATGGGATTCTCAGCAACCTGGATGGAACTAGAGACTCAAGTGAAGTAACTCAAGAATGGAAAACCAAACATCATGTGTTCTCACTCATAAGTGGGAGCTAAGCTATGAGGATGCAAAGGCATAAGAATGATACAGTGAGGCCAGGCGGAATGGCTCACATCTGTAATCCCAGCACCTTGTGAGGCCGAGGCAGGTAGATCATGAGATCAGAAGTTCAAGACCAGCCTGACCAAGATGGTGAAACACCATCTTTACTAAAAATACAAAAATTAGCCGGGCGTGGTGGCAGGTGCCTGTAATCCCAGCTACTCAGGAGGCTGAGGCAGGAGAAT
>NW_012118487.1:18862212-18884351 GCF_000951035.1 Colobus angolensis palliatus | reverse complement strand
CATACCCAGCTAATTTTTGTATTTTTAGTAGAGATGGGGTTTCACCATGTTGGTCAGGCTGGTCTCAAACTCCTGACTTCATGATCTGCCCACCTCAGCCTCCCAAAATGCTAGGATTACACGTGTGAGCCACTGTGCCCAGCCCCCATTTTCTAATTCTAAGAGAAGTGAGAGTGACATCTTTCTTTCATCTGTTTTACAGCAGAGCTTTTTGGGTTTTTTTGAGACAGTCTCCCTCTGTCACCCAGGCTAGAGTGCAGTGGCGTGATCTCGGCTCACTGCAGCCTCCACCTCCCGGGTTCAAGTGTGATTCTCCTGCCTCAGCCTCCTGAGTAGCTAGAATTACAGGTGTGCGCCACCACAACCGGCTGATTTTTTGTATCTTTAGTACAGACGGGGTTTCACCATGTCGGCCAGGCTGGTCTCAAACCCCTAACCTCGTGATCCACCCGCCTCGGCCTTCCAAAGTGCTGGGATTACAGGCATGAGCCACCGCACCGGGCCTATAGCAAGGCTTTTTAACCCACAGTCCTTGGGTAGGCAGGCTTCATTAGGTGTTTGAACTCTGAAATTACCTACAAAATTATGTGTGTAAGATAATTTTCATCCATTTCTCAAAGGAGTCTAGGGAAAAAATGTTTAAGAAACACTGCTCTAAAATTTTTCGTTTGATTTCTTTTTTGCCCCACTATTTACTGATCTTAAATTTAGTTTAACTCTTAAATATGGATAAGGTTTTAAAAAGTTATTTGGGCTCCCTCTGCTGGTTTCTATGGGATATCAGAACACAAATATAAGCTGCTTAGAGGATTTGGGCATTGTTTCTTCAGAAAGTAAATCTGGGACTGTAGAAATGTATAAAAAGAATAAATATAACAAAAATATTTTATTTCTCAGGATCATTTTTTACAGTATAAATACACAAATTGGGTTTCAGTCTATATATGTATATGAGTATTTACTTCATTTTTGGTCTACAATTAAGAATTATACAGTAGAGCTACCATATGATCCAGTTAATTCTTCTAGTGCTTATATATCCAAGGAAAATGAAATCAGAGGCCATGTGTCGTGGTGCACACCTGTAATCCCAGCACTTTGGGAGGTTGAGGCAGGTGAATAACTTGAGGTCAGGAGTTTGAGGCCAGCCTGACCAACATGGTGAAACTCCATCTCTACTAAAAATAGAAAAAGTAGCTAGTGGGTGGCACGCATCTGTAGTCCCAGCTACTCAGGAGGCTGAGGCAGGGGAATCACTTGAACCTGGAAGGCAGAGGTTGCACTGGGCTGAGATCGTGTCACTGCACTCCAACTTGGGCAACAGAACAAGACTCCCTGTCTCAAAAAAAAAAAAAGATATTAGTAGCAATATCTACATTCCCATGTTCATTGCAGCACTATTCATAATAGCCAGGCTATGGGATCAACCTAAGTGTCAACAGATGAATGAATAAAGAAAATACGAGATATATATATACATACATAGACACACGGTGGAAAATTATAATCCTGTCATTGTGACAACATGGATGAACCTGGAGGACATAATGTTAAGTGAAATAGGCCAGGCACAGAAAGATAAATACTACAGGATCTCACTTACATGTGTAATCTAAAAAAGTTGAACTCATAGCAGAGAATAGAATGGTGATTACTAGGGGCTGGATAGGGAGAGGGAGAGTTGGGGAAATGTTAGCCAAAGCATATAAAATTTCAGTTTTAGACAGGAATAAGTTCAAGAGATCCGTCTTACAACATGGTGGCTACAGTTAATAACAACGTACTGTATACTTGAAAATTGCTAAGAGTAGGTTTTGAGTATTCTTACCACAAAAAGGCATGTGAAGTCATACATATGTTAATAAGCTTAATTTAGCTATTTCACGGCATATACATATTTTAAAATATGTGCATAATTATATACAATTTTTATCAATTAAAAAATACTTTTAAAAATTCATACAGACCACTTGTAAAATGATGTTTTGAGTTAACCAGGAGAATTTTATTTTAAATAGATCATTAGATTATACCAAGGAATTATTTATTTTATGTGTAAAATGGGATTGTGATTATATAAGAAAAGTCTTGTTTTTAGAAATGCATACTGAGCTATATGGGGGTAACAGTATATGAAATCTGAGATTTATTTTAAAATATAAAAAATAAGAGTGACTAAATGAGGGGTATATAGGCATTCACCATACTGTTATCTCTATTTTTAATCATATTTAAGAAAGAAATAATAGTACTGTCTTTCACGGGACTGGCACGTAAGTGTCCTTAAAACTCCTGCCATTAAAACAATATTGGAAACAAAAAGTAAACTGCTTATTTATTTCACTATGATGATCTGACCTGGATAAAGAAAATGTGAAAAATCGGCCGGGCACAGTGGCTCACACCTGTAATCCTAATACTTTGGGAGGCCGAGGCAGGTGGATCACCTGAGGTCAGGAGTCCGAGACCAGCCTGGCCACCATGGTGAAACCCCATCTCTATCAAAATACAAAAAAATCAGCCAGGCATGCTGGCAGGTGCCTGTAATCCCAGCTACTCAGGAGGCTGAGGCAAGAGAATTGCTTGAACCCAGGAGGTGGAGGTTGCAGTGAGCTGAGATTGTGCCCGCTGCATTCCAGCCTGGGCGACAGAGCGAGCCTCTATTTTAAAAAAAAAAAAAAAAAAAAAAGTGAAATCTTGCCACATGTACAGATAGATCAGGAAGAAAAAAAAAGCAGTGTATTTAAGCTTTGAAAGGGGAAAAAGTCCTGAAGATAAGACAAACACCAAATGCTAAAGCAGTGGTTTGCTTTTCCTCTAAAAAGCTCCCTCCCCTTTTAGCCCCTGAGGAACATTCCTAGACACTGATTATCCTTGACTGGTACTCAATTTTCAGGAAAATAACTAATTCCACTCCTATAGCAACAAGCATGCTCTTCTCTCCCCACTATGTCCATGTGACCTAAGAGTAGAGATCTAGTCACATTGTGACCTGCTGGTGGGGACCTTCAGCTCCTGAGATCATGCTGTCTTTACTTAGCCAGGAGAATGGGTTAGAAAAAAGGTAGAAGTGGCATTCTCTTTGCCCTAGCATGAATAACTATCCACTGGGTAGGTTCACTGTGAATCACGTGGTTTGAGAGTACCCATGCTTTGGGCATCTCTCCTACTAAACATACTGTGGCTTCAGTCAGTAGATGGCTTATCTAGGATCTAACCTGGTAAAGTAGGAACAAGCAGTGCCGCTTCGTTTCTGGATGTGGGAACAAGGAGCCTGATCAAAGATGTCCACTCCCTCTTCCTCCACACCACTTCTGATGACCTCCAAACAGGTCAAGCACTGTATATGGAGAGCTGGGGACAGCAAGTGGATAGATGGGAGAACACAGAGCCTGAGCGTCTCAGAAGCCAAGCTGCCTAAGTACTGCTGTTTGTTTCCAAAACCTCTTCATCCTTTTAACCAGTCATTTAAATTTACTTCAAATGCCGTAGCCCTTTGCTACATGTGTGGTGGGAGGCATCCTGCAGGTAATATCAGTGAGTATCACGTAGCAGGAATGGAATTTGTGAGTCCTCTGGCTGATTCTGGCAAAGCTGGTTCTTCAGAACTGTTTTGCAGTCTAAGTGACATTTTTTTGTATATAACTTCCTACTAGTAAAGCTGGGGGTAGGGGGTAAAAAGGCCTTCCTTAACAGTGCATTTCTTCCATTCAAAATCAAGGGCAAAACTAAAAAGCTGGCAGATGGCAACCATCCTGACCCTTTGCAGCACAACATGTTATTAGCAATTAAATGTGCTTTTATCTGATCTCTGGTCAACACAGCTGTCAAGGCCTCAAGATTTTATGATGTTTCCATTGTGATGGTAATTTGTTGAGATGGCTTTCTGGATAATTTCGTATTGCTCTTGTTATTCAGTTTCAAGGATTATAAAATAATAATAGCAGCCCTATGTGCTGACGAATGCATTCTCCATAACTACAGCTACTCCTTGATGAGAAGCTTTACAGTACTGCGTATAAATGCCAGCTATTTGTTATTGTTGAGCATCTTTTTTCAAAAACGCCCAGAGCCTGGTGCTGACATCATCCCATTAATCTCTATAGTCCTGGGCAAGGTAAGACAATGACCATAATTTTTAAAATCCCATCTGAGTCATCTCTAAGTTGCTCTGTAAGAATTGTTTACATGTAAGCTGGTGAGTGCTCAGGAAGCCACTGAAGTTTTAAGCAGAAGAGTAACATGAGCTGATAGTAAAAGCCATCTTTTGGCTGGGTGCAGTGGCTCACGCCTGTAATCCTAGCACTTTGGGAGGCTGAGGCAGGCGGATCACCTGAGGTCAGGAGTTCAAGACTAGCCTGGCCAACATGGTGAGACCCTGTCTCCACTAAAAATACCAAAAATCAGCCTGGCGTAGTGGCAGGCACCTGTAATCCCAGCTACTCAGGAGGCTGAGACAGGAGAATCGCTTGAACCCGAGAGGTGGAGGTTGCAGTGAGCTGAGATTGTGCCATTGCACTCCAGCCTGGGCAACAAGAGTGAAACTCTGTCAAAAAAAAAAAAAAAAAAAAAAAAGCCATCTCTTGTGCTACTGAAGGAGGAATTTATGCTGACCTCTTCGCTATCAGTGATTTCACTCTGTTTTAATACAAAAATTTACATGTATTTCTTTTATGATTTAGGTCAGTGGGTTACCAACCCCAGATCTAAGCTGGCAACTGGATGGCAAGCCCATACGCCCTGACAGTGCTCACAAGATGCTGGTGCGTGAGAACGGGGTGCACTCTCTGATCATAGAGCCAGTCACGTCACGTGATGCCGGCATCTACACATGTATAGCCACCAACCGAGCAGGACAGAACTCATTCAGCCTGGAGCTTGTGGTTGCTGGTAGGCTCATCTGTGAATCCTTGCTCTCTGACAGCATGAACATCAGACTTAGAAATGTAAACTAATTCTACATTACTAACCAATATGGAAAATACATCAAAGTATTGAAAAAGTAGATTGTATCATCAAAATAGCCAATGAGGACATGGTTATAAGGCCTAGCAAAACAGAAACAGAAATCTTTCATTTTTCCCACTAACCTGGCAAAGAGAGAAAAAGATTTCATTAGCTCTTTTGGGTCATTCGACCTCCTGTGTGTGCAGTGGCCCCCAGTGTTACACAGAGAAATAGTAACAGCAGTATGGAATCCAAGAACCAAATAAATTGCTTATATATATATATATACACACATATATATATGTATATATATATACACACATACACCCCTAGTTTTTAAAACAACATTGTCATCTACCCTCAAAGTCATTGTCAAACTACACTCACATTTGCTTTTTCACTGATTATTCTGTAAAAGTGTTGTTACATGAAGTCTTATGCTTTGAGAAGCCTAAAAGGAAAACACATTTATGGAAAGGTTTTTATACCATCCTTAAGAGTTAGGTGTAAATAAAGATTCTGATTACCTGATCTCTTTTAAGAAAGAACATAACAAAACATTTATTTCTTATACCTCTTTATGCAAAGTGCTTCATGTACGTTATGTATCAGTTGGCCCTCACATCAGCCTTATGAGATAATCACAGCAAATCTTCTCTGACTTTTACCAGGGTCCCACTTAGTAAGCTGATGATTGGATTTAACACAATCTGTTGATTCCTAGTGCTCTTCTAAACATACTAAGTCACTGAGCTCTTTCAAGAAATAAAGTATCAATGAGAATAAAACCCAGGAGGTCTTGATAAAACTCTTGGATTATGATTCTGATAATGGCACCAAGATGTTTTCACATAAAAATGTGGTAAATATGTGGGCTGTGGTGCTACAGGTTAGCCATGCTTTCAAGTTTTGTACAAAGTACTCTATATTCTTACATGCTATGATTGATTTCATTCCTCTAACCTCAAACTAAAATTTCATTTTTCTGCTGCTAAATATGCCTTTTGATCATATTTGTCCTTTAGGACACAGACTGAGGGTCCAAAAGACACATAGATATCTCAGTATGCGTCAGTTAGCACTCCTGTCAGAAGATGGTGATGTACAGTAATTGGAAGCAAAATCTTTGGGGTCAGATCTGATCCAGTCCCGGCTCTTGTCTATTTTACTAGTTATGTGACACTTGGCAAATAGATATCTCTGTGACTTAGTTTCTCCATATATAAAATGGGAATATAATGCCTCACAGTGTTTCCCTAAGGATTAAATCATAAAAATGTGTATGAAGCTCTACATAACTAGTACCCTGCATAGCAGTGCTCCAAAGTGGTAGATGTTATTCTTACTGATGAGTTGCTACGACAATAAGACCTACACATTTTATGTTCTTTGCAAAACTGGAGCCCCAGAAAGAATACAAAGTGAGATTCTGTGCCTACTTCTCCCAGAATAGCCTAGGATGGGCAACCACGTAAAATTCAATAAAAATCCAACCTTCTAACTAACTTATGGTGTTGGAAAGTCTTAAGCATTTGAAAAATTCAGGTAGAATTTTCATCCTCTTTGAGTTCTTTCCTAGATGCTTTGCTATGATATGTCTGTCATTCCAGGTGAGGGAGTAGTGGTGGAAAAGGAATGCATTCTCAGATTCATTGTTGGCAGTTCAAAAGAAAATAAGTAAACTTTATTCATTCTCTGAAGTAGTTTCCACCACTACTACAATTGATGCAAGAAAACAATTTTCCCATTGGATGGTAATATTCAGAGTGTTATTAACAATCAGTCCTGATTTTTTTCAGAATAAGTACTAAAGTTGCCTTTTTTATTTTAATGGGTTCCTTCCTTCAAGGTTATAATAAAGCTTTTTTATAGCCTCCTTCAAAGAATACAAATTGGAATTTGTAATTTATAGGATATACATTCCTAGTTTACAGGTAACTATTTAAAGCTGCCAAATTTAGATAAAGATGCCTCCCCTTTAAATTGCCCCCTTTAAATTCTATGGCATGTCTCACTTAAGAGTTACAAATATTCAGAATCTTCATGGCAAAGATCACAAATGACAGTGAGGGAATGAATCTAAGTGGTCAAATTCCTGGAACTACTTGTCCTCACCACCACTAGGTGGCAGTAGTTGGTTAAGGCTGTGAATGATCGGTAACATAATTAGTAGTGAAGCCATCACAGATGCTAGCAATGACTTAGGAGTCTCCCACAGCAGGTCAGACAGGCATTCTGTGGAGCAGATGGCCAGTGGACAGTGTGAGCCTATCAGACTTGAATTAATTGAGGAAATAAATGAGCGGAATGAAGTATACAAACTTTGCTTGGTAAAAGAGTAATTTGGAGAGGGGACTAGCATCTTACCACCTGGAGTAAAAAATGGTATCATAAAAGATCTATTCAAGCAATATTCCAAAAGGCTTCTGAATTCTTCCTAGTGCTCCTTTTGTATATCATTGATAGAGAATTCATCTCATGTTTTCTTAGCTAAAGAAGCACACAAACCCCCTGTGTTTATTGAGAAGCTCCAAAACACAGGAGTTGCTGATGGGTACCCAGTACGGCTGGAATGTCGTGTATTCGGAGTGCCACCACCTCAGATATTTTGGAAGAAAGAAAATGAATCACTCACTCACAGCACTGACCGAGTGAGGTAAGAATGCACAATGAGAACCTGATCCATAACTGTTCAGTCCTACTTATGTATCAAAAGATACATTTTATATAGCATGGAAATCTGTGTAAAAGCCATGCTGTTGATGAAATCAAAGACAACAACCATGCTTTACCCATTGTAGGCTTAAGCTTTTAGAAGGAAGCTATAATGGTATTTGATCTAATGGTGATTTCTTAAGTGTTTATCTTTCTATCTAAAAGAAAAGATGAATTCATTTGCTTTAGTGGTAAAAGACTATTCAGTGGTTTTTGTAAAGGCAGATCTTCAACTCTTCAACTAGGAATTAAGTACACAGATGTATTCAACTCTTGACGTCTGTTCTTTCTCCCATTAACTTTAATGGGGCTAGTAGTCTCTACAGAATAAGTATGACCCTATTATCAGCAACTTGCACAATTCTGTTTCTAATGAGCTAATTAAAAATGATGCTTCATGTCCAAAGCCATTTTTTAAAAATTTAGAACCCTAATGACTTTATCCTTTTCTCCAGCATGCACCAGGACAACCATGGCTACATCTGCCTGCTCATTCAGGGAGCCACAAAAGAAGATGCTGGGTGGTATACTGTGTCAGCCAAGAATGAAGCAGGGATTGTGTCCTGTACTGCCAGGCTGGACGTTTACAGTGAGTGCCACTTCATCTCATTTCATTGCATTTACTCATTAAATTATGAAAAATTAGATTTCTAGACAGCAAATCACATTACTCTTTATAATCTTATAAACAACTATTGTGTTTTGTCAAAAATTCATATTGCTCTCTCTCTCTTTCTATTTATAGTTTCTCGACATTAATAGCGAACCACACCAGGAAAACAAATACCCAAGTATCATTCAGGAACTTTGAATTATTAGCAAAATATGCATGTTGATTTCTCTTACACTGGCTAGTTAGTTGTGGCTTCATTACTCAAGCATCCTTAGGAGTTAACAGTAGGCAAAGGCATAACCATGTTTTTCACATGTTCTTGTTACTGTGTTCTGCAAATGACTGCCTTTTAACATTTCTTCCTATGCAGTGTCCTAATGCACTCTAAACGTGTGTTCCATTGATCCTGGAATGTGTACTTTTGTGGCTTAGTGCTTTTCTCATTAATATATCTTAAGCAGCCAGCAGTAGACTTGTGTTTGTATATGTATATTTGTGTATATGCATCCTAAATTTAAAATTATTCTTATTGAATTTATAGTCTAGTACAATAAACATTATGTGATCCATTGACATAAAAAAAAAACTAGAAAAAATTAAGAATTTATTTCAGATTTTGCCTCTTCTTGAAGTAACTTTGTGAGGGTCATCAAGAAATGTGTGGCCTCAACTTTCCCTACTGTACAATTCCTTTCAGTTGATTGATTAGTGTTAAAGCATCCACATCCAGCAGAATTCCTAAGTGCTGTAATTATTGAAGAAAAAATATTTTTTAAAAGGAGAGGGGGGATAAGAATTAGGAAGCTTATCAGCTATTCCAAAGGATTCCCTGTGCTGCGGTGTTTAGTTAAAAAAAAATCTAGATATTTTTGAAATATCTAAAGGCTCTCCAAGTATATCTTAATTAAAAATCTTTACTCTTTTTCTTTGTAGCCCAGTGGCATCAGCAGTCACAGAGCACCAAGCCAAAAAAAGTGCGGCCCTCAGCCAGTCGCTATGCAGCACTTTCGGACCAGGGACTAGACATCAAAGCAGCGTTCCAACCTGAAGCCAACCCATCTCACCTGACACTGAATACTGCCTTGGTAGAAAGTGAGGACCTGTAATCCGGCATTCTTGTTAAAGCTGAAACACTGAAACAGCCATTGCCTTGACCAACATATTCGTTTGTCGCATTATGTAAAAGGCAGAAACATACCTTTGACTATAAGAAATAAAAAAAAAAAAAAACACCAAAATAATATTTTTCTTACTTGATATACCAAACTTAGAGTTCAAGTAGATAATGCTAATATAAATATACACATTGCACAGAAAATTCACATTTACTGTCCAATTTAAAACTCTGGAATTGCTTTGATTAAAGTGATCTAAAATGCCAAAATACTAAAGGAAATCAATTATTCACAGGTAACTACAATTTGTATTATCTACAAGTGCCTTTAAACACAAGATATAGGTGCTGTGTAGCCTGATAGTGTGAAATGTTTAATGAGGCAGTTGTACCACAAACAATACTACAATGATTCTGAAGCACAGTGTATTCAGACAGATAAGTGAACCAAGTGCAATATGTAAGGATGAAAAAAGAAGAAATGACAAAGAAATCCAAGTAAATGCCTTGTCTTTGCAAATGTTTTTATATTAAATCATAAGGAAGGAACTACTTGCCTTAAATTGTATTAATATCAAAAGAGTTTTCTAACAAGGTTAATACCTTAGTTCTTAACTTTTTTTTTTTCTTTCTTTATGTGTTGTGTTTTCATGCTACCTTGGTAGGAAACTTATTTACAAACCATATTAAAAGGCTAATTTAAATATAAATAATATAAAGTGCTCTGAATAAAGCAGAAATATATTACAGTTCATTCCACAAAAAGCATCCAAATGACCCAAATGACCAAGGCATATGTAGTATTTGGAGGAATCGGAGGTTTGGAAGGAGTAGGGAGGAGAATGAAGGAAAATGCAACCAGCACAATTATAGTGTGTTCATTTAGAAGTTAAAGGCGCAGGAGAGGTAGCAAAGGCCAGGCTTTTCTTTGGTTTTCTTCAAACATAAGTGAAAAAAGCACTGCCATTCACAAGTCAAGGAACCTAGGGCCAGCTGGAAGTGTGGAGCACATATGCGGTGGAGATTGCAGTGTGTCTGAAGTTCGTGTAGTAGTGGAGGATTTTAGGTATGTAGAGCAAGTTGAAAATGGATTGAGACTGCATGGTGGCATAAATGAGAAATTGCCTGTAGGATCTAGTCTACTTGAAGGAAGTGGAGACATAAGGAGAAACAAAAACAGGTTTGTGCCATAAAGTATTTTTTCAAAGGCACCAAGATGTGGTGAATGAAAATTATTAGGTTCACTTCCCTGCTGCCATGAAACTGCCTTAAGAAGGTGCTGGATTCCAAGGTTTATAAAGGCATCTCGGTAAAGACTGCTTTTTGAATGCATATGATTTTGCATCAGCTAGACTGAGTTGATTCTGACCAGACTTGATGGTTTTAAGTCGGAACCAATAAATTTTAAAAGAAGAAAAAATAATTTGACCTAGTAGTATAAAATATGAGGCTTTAATGGTACTTTGCTATGAAAAGAAAACACTGTATTCCTTATGCAAAACACATGTATCTTTCATTATTTATAATAAGTGGCCTCTCTTAGCTCAGTTACTCAATTCATACATAGTATTTTTTAAAGTAATTTTATATCTGTGTACCACCACATATATTTCATATTACTGTTTCACATGTACAGCTTTCTACTTCTTTGTAAGAACACCAACCAACCAAGGTTTAAGTGATTAATAGGCTTGAGCACCGGGTGGCAGATGTTCTATGCAGTGTGGTTCAAGTTTCTTTAACCACACTTCAATGCATTGCTAATACGGAATTTAAGATACCATACACAGTCTCTCATGGACCTATCTCTATTGTAGAATTATGACTTATGTCTTACTTGCCAAATTGTTCTGAATGTGACTTTTTTTGCTGATTTGCTGGGTTTGGGATTAACTAGCATTATTTTGCCACCTTTATATTGTATTTATAAAAAAAAAAAGTACTATCATACTACTTTGGATTGCTGTGCTGGTGTAATGTGGATTTAACATCAATAAATATTTGACAAATAATAGTTGCAGTTTTGTGAAGCAAAATATTCAGTTTTAGCTTTGTATTGCTGCCATAACAATTAGCATAAACTTTGATGTCTGAGGCTTCAGCATCACTCATTTATTACTCACAGTTCTGTAAATCAAATTCAGGCAGGATGTAGCTGGGTTCTCTGTTCAGGATCTTATAAAGCTAAAGTCATTGTATCAGCTGGACTGTATTCTCATCTGGAGCTCAAGATCCTCTTCGAAATTCAAGTGGTTGTGATAGCTCTGTGCAATTGTAGAAGAAACGTCTCCTTTAGTCCCTCAGCCAGGAGCTGTTCTCAGCTCCTAAAGGCCATCTGTATTCCTTGCCATGTAGCCCTCTCCATCTTCAGGGTTAGTGGTGAGAATCTCCTTCACCTCAGACCCCTCTCACACTTTCTCTTGCGTCAAAGGCCCAGTCCCTTTTAAATTATGTCAGGCCCATCCAGATAATCTCCCTTTCTTAAAGTCACCTGACTTGGGGAACCTTAATTACATCTACAAATTCCTTCAAAGCAGCAGCTAGATTGCCATTTGACTGGATAACTGAGAGAAGGTTTGTATACACCAGAGGATGGGAATATTGGGGGCCATCTTAGAATTTTGCCTGCCACAGCAGTGTACTATAGGTATGCAGGTAAATACATATGAGTGTCATGACATACAAGGATACATAAAATACAGCAAGATGATATAAATTAAAAGTGAGGGGAAAAAGGAAGAAAGTATAAATGGAACAAGGAATGAGATTACACATACACCCATATTCATATATACATATAGCATTAATATCTACATAGTTACAAAAGATGGACGACATATTTGGGCCTAGGCTTTCCTACTACGGGAAAGAGAAAGTTGGTCACTTATGTAATTCACAGCCTCCATAAGGTAAAAATATTTTATCTTTTACATAAGCAATATAATGGAGCTTTGAGGATACATTTGAATACATTTGAATTAGACTAAATTGTGTATTTCACATTGTCTTCTGTACCCCATGATTTGCTATGTAGTTTACAAGATTCATTATATATTTTAATGCTGAATTTGTTCTTGATTTTCCCTTTTATGAACGTGTAACATGTAACGTGACAATCCCCTTGGATTGTAGCTAGAACCTACTGTATCATCCTATAAATTTAGTTAGACTCCTTTAAATTATAGAAATACAACTTCTATATTATGGTGGTGAGGAACTTGAGTGTTGGAGTTGGCCAGCCAGGCTTTGAATCCTAGCTATTTTGATCATGTGTGACCCATAAGCAGTTACTTTACCTCCCTAAGCCTCCGTTTCCTTATTTGGAAAATGGAGATTAAAACAGCACCCCTCTGTCTGTGCTGCTGTGAAGATTATATGGGATAATTTTGACATGGTACCTGACACACAGTAAGAGCTCAATAAATTTCAGCTATTATTTTCGTGTAGTTAGAAACTAAAATTTCAATTACAAAATGTGTACACACCCAACAAAATTACACAGATGGTTAAAATTTGTGAACTTGGATGGAAAAAAAATTATCCCCTAGCTGAAATTTAGAATTTCCCTCAATTATGAATGTAGGCACAAAACACAACAGTATAAAATACCTGGGACTGTCCTGGTAGCAATTATATTACAAATATTGAAATATCTTAAAATCCATCTAAATTCAGCATTACTTCAAAATTATGGCAGTTGTTAGAGTTACCAATAGATGTTGTAATTTACAGGCATTTGTATTATAAATTTGTTTTTAACACTTTGATAATTACTTAAAAATAATTTTTTTTCCTGTGTGTTTTATGCCTCATGAACATTATTTTAAGAAGGGATCCAGATGATTTACTAGAGGGTCAAAAAGGCATATGGCACAAAAAAAATTAAGAACCAGGCCCCACAGAAACTTAAATATGTAGAAAAGGATAAAAAATTTGAGGAAAGCCTAATTTGCCATTAGTAGAAGAAGGAACAAAACTGATTAATTCATACAATGAAATATTACTTACTATTCAGAGTTAAAGGTGAAGAAATGGATTTATTTCTATTGGCATGGATAAATATGAAAAACAGCATTTGACAAGGAAGGGAAGTTACATAAGAGTGATGTCAGCAAGATGGCTGACTAGAGGTTCCTGGCATTCATCCCCCCAAGAAAGGACCAAGAAATGAACAAACAGTTAACATTCAACTGAAGTGTCAATGGAAGAGCACTAGAGTGCAGTGGGGGAGTGGAGAGGTACCGTCGGTCACTGAAAGGCCAGAAGGCAGCATAGAGACACCTTGTCTCTGCTGCCCCATGCCCCTGCACCCCCCAACCCTGACTGGCCTGGAGTCAAGAGAAGAAACTTTCCTTTGCTGGGAAAACGTAAGCAGAGCCCCATCAGCCCCCATTACCACTGCAAACACCTACAATCCCTACTACAGGAGAATTCCACTGTCCTCACAAGCCCTAAACTGACTTTAGAGAGCCCCTGTGGATTTGCACAGCTGCATTCCTCTGGATGAGGAACATGAGATATGTACTCTCCATCCCTCAGGTGCCTGCCGTGGGGCCCAGTAGCAAATACACCTCTCCAGCCCCGTGGCTCTGTCATTCCAGCAAGCCCACATGGGTGGCTGCAGTGCCACAACCCTGGAGGCTCAGAACCTGGGCTCAGGACTGGCTGTGACTCTGGTCCTGCATAGCAGGAAAACCAACCATCACTGCCTGCACTTCCAGGCAGAGAAACAGTCTGGCAAATTCTCCCAAAGCATACATAACTACCCTTGAGCTGGCCAAACTGGGCCCCTGGTAGAACAACTACCAGCCTATCTCCTAAGCCTGAGAAACAGCCCAATGCCCCCTACCTCCATGGACATGCCCCCAGGCCTACCCAGTGGACCTGTGCCCAGGCTAGGGCATGAGAAACAGGCCAGTAGGCCCAATCCCAGCATACATGTCCCTAGACGTTCCCAGCAGCCCTGTGCCCATGCCCAGGGCCTGGGAGACTCACTTCCAGTGGACACACCCCTAAGCCAGCTGAGCAGTCACATAACCATGCCCAGGGCCTAAGAAAGAGCCCCATGGGCTCAGCCCCTATGGACACACCCCCTGGCTGGCTAAGAGGCACACCACTGTCCCAAGTCCAAGAAACAGCCTACTTGGCCCACCTCTGGCAGACACAGTCCCAGGCCAAATGAGCATGCCTGTATCCAGGGCCTGAGAAACATCCCTGTGGCCCCAATCCCAGCAAGCAAGACCCCAAGTTGGCTGACACTGTGCACACA
This sequence comes from Colobus angolensis palliatus, assembly GCF_000951035.1. Taxonomy (NCBI): domain Eukaryota; kingdom Metazoa; phylum Chordata; class Mammalia; order Primates; family Cercopithecidae; genus Colobus; species Colobus angolensis. Next base: position 18,869,693 of record NW_012118487.1, on the reverse strand, counting down.
CATGCCTCCAATTTGAGAAACAGTCCAGTGAGCCCACCCCAGCAAAGCTGCACCACCACTGCTACAAATCCTCACAGTCTAGGCCACTGGGCACTTACAAACATCAGCAGAGTGGATTACAGCTGAAGAATCTGCACAGACACTACAGTACTGCATCCAACTAGAACCAAAGCTAACACACCCCACCTAACTGACACTCTAACATCCACCAATACAAATAAGTCTTTCCCTACAAAACCTTTCATCAAATTGGAAGAGGTGACTGTTCTACCAGATGCATAGAAGTCAACATCAAGGAACATATCAAACATGAAAACACAAGAAACCATGATACCTCTAAAAGAACACAATAATGCTCCAGTAACACACCCGAATCATAAGGAAATACATGAAATGCCACAAAAAGAATTGAAAATAATAATCTTAAGGAAGCTCAGTGAGGTAAAGAGAATACAGCTAAACAGTTCAATGAAATCAGGAAAATAATTCATGATTTGAATGAGAAATTCAACAAAGAGCATTGAAAAAAAAAAAAAAAGGGCCGGGCGCGGTGGCTCAAGCCTGTAATCCCAGCACTTTGGGAGGCCGAGACGGGCGGATCACAAGGTCAGCAGATCGAGACCATCCTGGCTAACATGGTGAAACCCCGTCTCTACTAAAAATACAAAAAACTAGCCGGGCGAGGTGGCGGCCGCCTGTAGTCCCAGCTACTCCGGAGGCTGAGGCAGGAGAATGGTGTAAACCCGGGAGGCGGAGCTTGCAGTGAGCTGAGATCCGGCCACTGCACTCCAGCCTGGGCGACAGAGCCAGACTCTGTCTCAAAAAAAAAAAAAAGAACAGAAATCTTAGAGTTGAGGAATTCAATAAATAAAATAAAAAATGCAATCAAGAGCTTCAACAGATTAGACAAAGCAGGGGAAAGAATTTCTGAACTTGGAGGTAGGCCTTTTGAAATAACTCATGCAGACAAAAATAAAGGAATAAAGAAAGCCTACAGAATGTATGGGACACTATTAAGTGGCCAAATATTTATATTTTGGAACTCCAGATGGAGAAGAGAAGGAAAAAGGTATAAAAAGCAGATTTAATGAAATCATAGCAAAAACTTCCCAAGTTTTGGGAAAGAGATAAACATCTAGATCTAAGAGGTTTAAAGTCCCCAAAGAGATTCAACCTAAACAGGTCATCTCTGAGGCATATTATAATCAAATTGTCAAAAGTCAAATACAAAGAAAGAATTCTAACAACAGCAAGAGAAAAATGTCAAGTCACGTATAAGGGAATACCCATTAGGCCAATAGCAGATATCTTAGCAGAAACCTTACAGGCTGGGAAAAATAGAAAAAATATATTCAATGTACTAAAAGAAAAATATTGTCAGTAAAGCATATTGTTTTAATATTCTTTATTAAATATAAGCAAAACTATTCCTCAGAAATGAAGGAAAATAAAGTCTTTTTCAGATAAGCAATAACTAAGGGAAGACTAGATTAGCCTTACAAGAAACACTCAAGAGAGTTTTAGATCTGTTTTCATCACCACCATGATGAAAACAAATGAAATCATAAAACTCACTGGTAGAGGTGATACACAAAGAGAAAGAGAAAGAAATCAAACCTTATCACTACAGAAAACCACTAAGCCACAAAAATAAACAATAAGGAGGATTAAAGGGAAAGGAATATACAACCTGAAAACCATCAATAAAACAACAGGAGTAAATCCTCACCTAGCAATAAATAACCTTGAATGTAAACAAATTAAATTCCTCAACTAAAAGACATTGAATGAATTTTAAAAACCATGCAACTATATGCTGCCAAATAAAAACTCACCTCACCTGTAAAAGACACATAAAGACTGAAAGTGAAGGATGGAAAAAAATAATCAATGCAAACAGAAACAAAAAGTGAGCAGGAGTAGCTGTTCTTATATCAGATAATACAGGCTATTTAAGTAAAAAGTGATAGAGACAAAGAAGGACATTATATAATAATAAAAGTATCAATTCAGCAAGAAGACATAACAATGGTAAATATATATGCACCCAACACTGAAGCACTCAGGTATATAAAGCAAACATTATTAGATCTAAAAGGAGAGATAGACCTCAGTAAAATAACAGTTGGGAACTTTAACGCTCCACTTTCAGCACTGGACAGATCATCTAGACAGAAAATCAAGAAACATTGGATTTAAACTGTACTACAGACTAAATGGACCTAGCAGACACCTACAGAACATTTCACCCAACAGCAACAGAATACACATTCTTTTCATCAGCACATTCTACAGGACTGACCATATATTAAGTCATAAAACAAGCTCAAAAACTTTTTAAACACTGAAATCATATCAAGTGTCTTATCCGACCACAATGGAATAAAACTGGAAATCAATAACAAGAAGAATATTCAAAACTGTACAAATACATGGAAATTAAACAACATGCTCCTGACTGACCAATGGGTGATGGAAGAAATTAAGAAGGAAATTTTAAAATTCCTTGAAACGAATGAAAACAGAAACACAACAGACCAAACTCTATGGGATACAGCAAAAGCACGATTAAGAGAAGTTTACAACAATAAACGCCCATATCAAAAAAGTAAAAAGATTTCTAATACCTGAATGATTCAACTTAAGAATCTAGGAAAAAATTGGGCATAGTGGTGCACACCTATAGCCCCAGCTACTCTGAAGGCTTGGGTCGGATTGCTTTGAGGCCAGGAATTTGAGACTACAGCACACTCCAATTTAGCCTGTGAAAAACCACTGCACCCCAGCCTGGGAAACATGGCAAGACCCAGTCTCTAAAACAAGTTTTAAAATAAACTAGAAAAGTAAAAACAAAAAACAAAAAACAAAAAACAAAAACAAGCCAAATCCAAAATTAGCAGAAGGAAATAAACAATACAGATTAGAGTAGAATTAAACAAAACTGAGATTTAAAAAATAAAAAACATCAACAAAAAGTTGGTTTTTTGAAAAGATAAAATCAACTAGCCAATAATTAGACTAAGAATACAGAGAGAAGACCCAAATAAACAAAATCAAAAACAAAAAAGGAGCTGTCACAACTGATAGTAGAGAAACACACAGGATCATTAGGATCTATCATAAACAACCATATGTCAATAAATTTAAAAACATAGAGGAAATGGATAAATTCCTGGACACACACAAGCTACCAAGACTGAACCAAAAAGAAGCAGCCTGAACAGATCAATAAAAAGTAATGATAACAAATCAGTAATAAAAAGCCTCCCAACAAGGAAAAAACCAGGACTGGATGACTTCTCAGCTAAACTCTACCAAATATTTAAAAAAAAAAAAAAACAAAAAAACCTACCAATTCTTCTTAAACTATTCCAAAAAACTGAACAGAAGACAATTCTTCCAAACTTATTTTACAAGACCAGCATAATTTTGACACCAAAACCAGATAAGGACATAACAAAGAAACAAAACTACAGACCCTAATGAAACAAAACTACATATCCCTAATGAACATACATGCAAAAATCCTCAACATAATATTAGTAAATTCAATCTAACATCACATCAAAAAGATCATACACTGAAGATGGCCAAATAGGAACAGCTCCGTTCTGCAACTCCCAGCAAGATCAATGCAGAAGGCAGGTGATTCCTGTATTTCCAACGGAGGTACCCAGCTCATCTCATTAGGACTGATTAGACAGTGGGTGCAGCCCATGGAGGGCGTGCAGAAGCAGGGTGGGGCGTCGCCTCACCTGGGAAGCGTAAGGGGTCGAGGAACTCCCTCCCCTAGCCAAGGGAAGCCGTGAAAGACTGTGCCATGAGGGACAGTGCATTGCAGCCCAGATACTACCCTTTTCCCATGGTTTTTGCACCTATAGAACAGGAGCCTGTGCCACCAGGGTCCTGGGTTTCAAGCACAAAACTGGGCAGCTGTTTGGCCAGACACTGAGCTAGTGGCAGGAGTTTCTATTCATATCCCAGTGACTCCTGGGAACGCCAGTGAGACAGAACCGTTCACTCACTGGAAAGGGGGGCTAAAGCTAGGGAGCCAAGTGGTCTAGCTCAGTGAATCTCACCCTTAGGGAGCCCAGCAAGAAAGTTAAGATCCACTGGCTTGGAATTCTCGTTGCCATCACAGCAGTCTGAAGTCGACCTGGGACACCCCAGCATGGCGTGGGGAGAGGCGTCTGCCATTACTGAGGCTTAGTAGGCAGTTATCTCCCTGCAGCATAAAAAAAGCTGCCAGGAAATTCGAAATGGGTGGAGTCCACCACAGCTTGGCAGAGCCACTGTGGTCAGACAGAGGATCTCCGAAAGAAAGGCAGCAGCCCCAGTCAGGTGCTTATAGATAAAAATCCCATCTCCCTGAGACAGAGCACCTGGGGGAGGGGCAGCTATTGGCGCAGCTTCAGCAGACTTAAACGTTCCTGCCTGCCAGCTCTGAAGAGAGCAGCAGATCTCACAGCACAGTGCTCAAGCTCTGCTAAGGGACAGACATGCCTCCTGAGTGGGAGACACCTCCCAGCAGAGGTCGACAGATACTTCATACATGACAGCTCCGCTGGCATTTGGTGGGTAACCCTCTGGGATGAAGCCTCTAGAAGAAAGAACAGGCAGCAATCTTTACTGTTCTGCAGCCTCCGCTGGTGAGACCCAGGTAAACAGGGTCTGGAGTGGACCTCCAGCAAACTCCAGCAGACCTGCAGCAGAAGGCCCTGTTAGAAGGAAAACTAACAGAAGGGAATCGTTTCAACATCAACAAAAAGGATGTCCACACCAAAACCCCATTCAAAGGTCACCAACATCAAAGACCAAAGGTAGATAAATCCACAAAGATGGGGAGTAACCAGTGCAAAAAGGCTGAAAATTGCAAAAACGAGAATGCCTCTTCTCCTCCAAAGGATCACAACTCCTCACCAGCAAGGGGACAAAACTGGAGGGAGAATGAGTTTGACGAATTGACAGAAATAGGCTTCACAAGGTGGGTAATAACAAACTCCTCCAAGCTGAAGGAGCATGTTCTAACCCAATGCAAGGAAGTTAAGAACCTTAAAAAAAGGTTAGACGAATTGATAACTAGAATAACCAGTTCAGAGAAGAACATAAGTGACCTGATGGAGCTGAAAAACACAGCAGAAGAACTTCATGAAGTATACACAAGTATCAACAGCCAAAATTGATCAAGTGGAAGAAAGGATATCTGAGACTGAAGATCAGCTTAAGCAAATAAAGTGTGAAGACAAGATTAGAGAAAAAAGAATGAAAAGGAATGAACAAAGCCTCCAAGAATTATGGGACTATGTGAAAAGACCAAACCTACGTTTGACTGGTCTACCTGAAAGTGACGGGGAGAATGGAACCAAGCTAGAAAACACTCTTCAGGATATTATCCAGGAGAACTTCCCCAACCTAGCAAGACAGGCCAACATTCAAATTCAGGAAATACAGAGAACAAAAACAAGATACTCCTTGAGAAGAGCAACCCCGAGATACGTAATCATCAGATTCACCAAGGTTGAAATGAAGGAAAAAATGTTACGGGCAGCCAGAGAGAAAGATCATCCTTTGGAGGATCACAAAACGTCAGGTTACCCACAAGGGGAAGCCCATCAAACTAACAGCAGATCTCTCTGCAGAAACCCTACAAGCCAGAAGAGAGTGGGGGCCAATATTCAACATTCTTAAAGAGAAGAATTTTCAACCCAGAATTTCATATCCAGCCAAACTAAGCTTCAAAAGCGAAGGAGAAATTAAATCCTTTACAGACAAGCAAATGCTTAGAGATTTGTCACCACCAGGCCTGCCTTACAAGAGCTCCTGAAGGAAGTACTAAACATGGAAAGGAACAATCGGTCCCAGCAACTGCAAAAACATACCAAATTGTAAAGATCATCAACACTATGAAGAAACTGCATCAAATAACGGGCAAAATAACCAGTTAGCATCATAACGATAGGGTCAAATTCATACATTACAATATTAACCTTAAATGTAAATGGGCTAAATGTGCCAATTAAAAGACATAGACTGGCAAATTGGATAAAGAATCAAGACCCAAAGGTGTCCTATATTCAGGAGACCCATCTCACATGCAGAGACACACATAGACTCAAAATAAAGGGAAGGAGGAATATTTACCAAGCAAATAAAAAAGAAAAAAAAAAAAAAGCCAGCAGTTGCAATGCTAGTCTCTGATAAAACAGACTTTAAACCAACAAAGATCAAAAGAGATAAAGAAGGGCATTACATAATGGTAAAAGAATCAATGCAACAGGAAGAGCTAACTATCCTAAATATATATGCACCCAATACAGGAACATCCAGATTCATAAAGCAAGTTCTTAGAGACCTACAAAGAGACTTAGACTCCCACACAATAATAGTGGGAGACTTTAACACCACACTGTCAGTACTAGACGGATCAACGAGACAGAAAATTAACAAGGATATTCAGGACTTGAATTCAGCTCTGCACCAAGCAGACCTAATCGACATCTACAGAATTCTCCACCCCAAATCAACAGAATATACATTCTTCTTAGCACCACATCACAGTTATTCGAAAATTTACCACATAATTGGAAGTAAAACACTCCTAAGCAAATGCAAAAGAATGGAAATCATAACAGTCTCTCAGACCACAGTGCAATCAAATCAGAACTGAGGATTAAGAAACTCATTCAAAACCACACAACTACATAGAAAATGAACAACCTGCTACTGAATGACTACTGGGCAAATAACAAAATTAAGGCAGAAATAAATAAGTTCTTTGAAACCAATGAGAAAAAAGATACAACACAACATACCAGAATATCTGGGACACAGCTAAAGCAGTGTTGAGAGGGAAATTTGTAGCACTAAATGCCCACAAGAGAAAGCAGGAAAGATCTAAACTCAACACTCTTTTTAAAGTGTTCTTTAAAAGAACTAGAGAAGCAAGAGCAAACAAATTCAAAAGCTAGCAGAAGACAAGAAACAACTAAGATCAGAGCAGAACTGAAGGAGATAGAGACATGAAAAATCCTTCAAAAAATCAATGAATTCATGACAAGATCAACAAAAATAGACCATTAGCCAGGCTACTGGAGAAGAAAAGAGAGAAGAATCAAATAAACGCAATAAAAAATGACAAAGGAGATATCACCACCGATTCCACAGAAATATCAAGTACCATCAGAGAATCCTATAAAAACCTCTATGCATGGGAGGGTGGAGCAAGATGGCCGAATAGGAACAGCTCCAGTCTCCAACTCCCAGCGCGAGTGACACAGAAGACAGGTGATTTCTGCATTTTCAACTGAGGTAATGGGTTTATCTCACTAGGGAGTGCCGGACAATCGGTGCTGATCAGCTGTTGCAGCCCGACCAGTGAGAGCTGAAGCAGGGCGAGGCATCACCTCACCTGGGAAGCGCAAGGGGGAAGGGAATCCCTTTTCCTAGCCAGGGGAACTGAGACACACAACACCTGGAAAATC
>NW_012118487.1:18861257-18861549 GCF_000951035.1 Colobus angolensis palliatus | reverse complement strand
GACCAGAGGCAGATAAAACCACAAAGATGGGGGAAAAACGGGGCAGAAAAGCTGGGAATTCAAAGAATAAGAGCGTATCTCCCCCTCCCAAGGAGCACAGCTCATCGCCAGCAACAGATGAAAGCTGGATGGAGAATGACTTTGACGAGATGAGAGAAGACGGCTTCAGACCATCAAATTTCTCAGAGCTAAAGGAGGAATTACGTACCCAGCACAAAGAAACAAAAATCTTGAAAAAAGAGTGGAAGAATTGTTAACCAGAATAATTAATGCAGAGAAGGCCATAAACGAA
>NW_012118487.1:18848737-18855380 GCF_000951035.1 Colobus angolensis palliatus | reverse complement strand
AGTTGATGGGTGTTGACGAGTTGATGGGTGCAGCACACCAACATGGCACAAGTATACATATGTAACAAACCTGCACATTATGCACGTGTACCCTAGAACTTAAAGTATAATAAAAAAATTTTAAAAATAAAAAAATAAAAAATAAAAGAAAACCTCTATGCAAATAAACTAGTAAATCTAGAAGAAATGGATAAATTCCTGGACATATACACCCTCCCAAGACTAAATCAGGAAGAATAGACCAATAACGAGTTCTAAAATTGAGGCAGTAATTAGTAGCCTACCAACCAAAAAAAGTCCAGGACTAGATGGATTCACAGCCAAATTCTACCAGAGGTACAAAGAGGAGTTGGTACCACTCCTTCTGAAACTATTCCAAATAATACAAAAAAAAGGGAATCCTCCCTAACTCATTTTATGAGGCCAGCATCATCCTGATACCAAAACCTGGCAGAGACAAAACAAACAAAAAAAAAATTTCAGGCCAAAATCCCTGATGAACATCGATGCAAAAATCCTCAGTAAAATACTGGCAAACTGAATCCAGCAGCACATCAAAAAGCTTATCTACCATGATCAAGTGGCCTTCATCCCTGGGATGCAAGGCTGGTTCAACATACGCAAATCAATAAATGTATTCCATCACATAAACAGAATCAGTGACAAAAACCACATGAATATCTCAATAGATGCAAAAAAGGCCTTCGACAAAATTCAACACCCCTTCATGCAAAAAACTCACAATAAACTAGGTGGTGATGGAATGTATCTCAAAATAATAAGAGCTATTCATGACAAACCCACAGCCAACATCATACTGAACGGGAAAAAGCTGGAAGCATTCCCTTTGAAAACTGGCACAAGAAAGGGATGCCCTCTCTCACCACTCCAATTCAACATAGTATTGGAAGTTCTGGACAGGGCAATCAGGCAAGAGAAAGAAATAAAGGGTATTCAAATAGGAAGAGAGGAAGTCAAATTGTCTCTGTTTGCAGATGACATGATTGTATATTTAGAAAACCCCATCATCTCAGCCCAAAATCTTCTTAAGCTGATAAGCAACTTCAGCAAAGTCTCAGGATACAAAATCAATGTGCAAAAATCACAAGCATTACTATACACCAATAATAGAGAGCCAAGACATGAGTGAAAATGAACTCCCATTTGCAATTGCTACAAAGAGAATAAAAAACCTAGAATCCAACTTACAAGGGATGTGAAGGACCTCTTCAAGGAGAACTACAAACCACTGCTCAAGGAAATAAGAGAGAATACAAACAAATGAAAAAACATACCATGCTCATGGATAGGAAGAATCAATATCATGAAAATGGCCATATTGCCCAAACTAATTTATAGATTCAATACTATTCCCATCAAGCTACCATTGACATTCTTCACAGAATTAGAAAAAAACTACTTTAAATTTCATATGGGACCAAAAAAGAGCCCGCATAGCCAAGACAATCCTAAGCAAAAAGAATAAAGCTGGAGGCATCACGCTACCTGACTTCAAACTATACCATAATGCTACAGTAATAAAAACAGTCTGGTACCGGTACCAAAACAGATATATAGACCAATGGAACAGAATGGAGGTCTCAGAAATAACACCACATATCTACAACCATCTGATCTTTCACAAACCTGACTAAAACAAACAATGGGGAAAAGATTCCCTATTTAATAAATGGTGCTGGGAAAACTGGCTAGCCGTACACAGAAAACTGAAACTGGACCTCTTCCTTACACCTTATACAAAAATTAACTCAAGATGAATTAAAGACTGAAACGTAAGACCTAAAACCATAAAAACCCTAGACGAAAACCTAGGCAATACATTCCGGACATAGGCATGGGCAAAGACTTCATGACTAAAATATCAAAAGCAAAGGCAACAAAAGCCAAAATTGATAAATGGGCTCTAATTAAACTAAAGAGTTTCTGCACAGCAAAATAAACTATCATCAGAGTGAACAGGCAACCTACAGAATGGGAGAAAATCTTTGCAATCTACCCATCTGACAAAGGGCTAATATCCAGAATCTACAAAGAACTTAAACAAATTTACAAGAAAAAAACAAACAACCCCATCAAAAAGTGGGCAAAGGATATGAACAGACACTTCTCAAAAGAAGACATTTATGCAGCCAACAAACATGTATTAAAAAAGCTCATCATCACTGGTCATTAAAGAAATGCAAATCAAAACCACAATGAGATACCATCTCACACCAGTTAGAATGGCGATCATTAAAAAGTCAGGAAACAACAGATGCTGGAGAAGATGTGGAGAAATAGGAACGCTTTTACACTGTTGGTGGGAGTGTAAATTAGTTCAACCATTGTGGAAGACAGTGTGGTGATTCCTCAAGGATCTAGAACCAGAAATACCATTTGTCTCAGCAATCCCATTACTGGGCATATAACCAAAAGATTATAAATCATTCCACTGTAAAGACACATGCACACATATGTATATTGCAGCACTGTTCACAATAGCAAAGACTTGGAACCAACCCAAATGACCATCAATGATAGCTGGAAACCATCATTCTCAGCAAACTATCACAACGACAGCAAACCAAACATTGCATGTTCTCACTCATAGGTGGGAGTTGAACAATGAGAACACATGGACACAGGGCGGAGAACATTACACATCAGGGCCTGTCAGGGGGTGGGAGCTGGGGAAGGGATAGCATTAGGAGAAATACCTAATGTAAATGACGGGTTGATGGGTGCAGCAAACCACCAGGGCACGTGTATACCTATGTAACAACCCTGCACGTTCTGTACATGTATCCCAGAATTTAAACTATAATAAAAAAAATTTTTTTTTTAAAAATCATACACCATGATCAAGTAGGATATATCCCAAGGATACAAAGATGGTCCAATATATGCAAATCAGTAAACATGATACATCACATCGACAAAATAAAGGGAAAAAAATCATATGATCCTCTCAACAGATGCAGAAAAGGCATTTGGTAAAATTCAACATCCCTCTACACAAACATCAACTAAAAATGCATCAAATTCAACATCAAAATCCTAACTGAAAAATAAAAAAAGATATATACCCAGTAATGGGATTGCTGGGTCAAATAGAATTTCTGGTTCTAGATCCGTGAGGAATCACCATGCTGTCTTCCACAATGGTTGAACTAATTTACACTCCCACCAACAGTATAAAAGCATTCCTATTTCTCCACAGCCTCCCCAGCATCTGTTGTTCCCTGACTTTTTAATAATGCCATTCCAAATGTCATGAGATAGTATCTCATTGGGGTTTTGATTTGCATTTCTCTAATGACCAGTGATGATGAGCTTTTTTATATATGTTTCTTGGCCACATAAATGTCTTCTTTTGAGAAGTGTCTGTTCATATTCTTCAAAGGATTATAAATCATTTTACTATAAAGACACATGCACATGTATGTTTACTGCAGCACTATTTACAATAGCAGAGACTTGGGAACCAACCCAAATGCCCATAAATGATAGACTGGATAAAGAAAATGTGGCACATATATACCATAGAATACTCTGCAGCCATAAAAAAGAATGAGTTCCTGTCCTTTGCAGGGACATGGATGAAGCTGGAAGCCATCATTCTCAGCAAACTAATACAGGAACAGAAAACCAAATACCACATGCTCTCACTCACAAGTGGGAGTTGAACAATAAGAACACATGGACACAGGGAAGGGAACATCACACACTGGGGCCTGTTGGGAGGTGGGGAGCAAGAGGAGGGAGAGCATTAGAACAAATACCTAATGCATGCAGGGCTTAAAACCTAGATAACGGGTTGTTAGGTGCAGCAAACCGCCATGGCACATGTATACCTATGTAACAAACCTGCACATTCTGCACATGTATCCCAGAACTTAAAGTACAATTAAAAAAAAAAAAAGAAAAAAGAAAAAGAAATTTTAAAATTCCACATTCAAATCTTAATTGAAAAAGAAAAAATAACGGATCAAAGACCTAAAATGTAGGACTCAAAATTACAAAACGACTAGAAAAAAACATTGAGAAGGTGCTTCAGGACACTGGTCTAGAAAAAGATTTTATGAATAAGACCTCAAAAGCACAGAAAACTAAAGTAAAAATAAATATTATTATATCAAACCAAAAGCTTGTGCACAGCAAAGGAAATAATCAACAGAGTGAATAGACAACTCACACAATGGGAGAAAATATCTGCCAACTCTTCATCTGATAGGGCATTAATATCCAGAATATGCAAAGAATTCAAACATTTCAACAGCAAAAAAATTTTTATTAAAAAAACAGGCAAGTGATCTGAACAGATATTTCACAAAAGAAGACACAGAAATGGCCAACAAATATATGAAAAAATTCTCAACATCACTAATCAAGGACATAAAAATCAAAACCATAATGAAATATCATTTTATCCTAGTTAGAATGCCTGTTAACAAAAAGAAAAAATAATAAGTTCTGGCAAGAATGTAGAGAAACAGGAACTCATACACTGTTGGTGGGAATGTAGACTAGCACAGCCTCTATGGAGTACAGTATGGAGATTCCTCAAAAAACTACAAAGAGAACTACCATACGATTAAGCAAGCCTACTGGTGGCATTTATCCAAAAGAAAGGAAATCAATATATCAGAGATATCTGCACCCTACTGACAATTGTGCCACCTATAGGCCTGAAGGTCAAACTACACAACCCAATACAAAGTCCACTGACAAAGGGTACATACAGCACTGGAGAATGAGACAAGCCTCCTGAGACCTCTGCAATCCCAGCCCTGTAGAAGGTAGTGAGCCAACTCATATGCCTAATATATCACTACTACAACTGGCATTTGAGAAAGCCACCGCACAAAGGCTATCAATAACCAAGGAACTCATACAGGGTCCTTTCCACTGAAAGCACCCAGAAGCAAAGCCAAATGACCATATCCAACATACATTATAGTCATGCTTGAGAAAGCTATCTCAGCCATTAGTAAGTTGAGCAGAGCTCTAAAACATCCTCCATAACTTTTTACATCATAACCATCAAAATATGCTGGGAGTGAACAACTTCAAGCCAAAGTATCAGAGAGAAGTTGAATATGTGAACGGGGAACTAAACAACCACTACATGCTGGGCGTGGTGGCTCATGCCTGTAATTCCAACACTTTGGAAGGCTGAGACGGGTGGATCACCTGAGGTCAGGAGTTCGAGACCAGCTTGGCCAACATGGTGAAACCCCATCTCTATTAAAAATACAAAAATTAGCCGGGCATAGTGGCACGACCTGTAGTCCCAGCTACTCAGGAAGATGAGGTGGGACGCTTGAACCTGAGAGGTGGGGGCTGCAGTGTGCCAAGACTGTACTACTGCACTCCACCCTGGCTGAAAGAGGGAAACTCTGTCTCAAAACAAAACAAAACAAAACAAAAACAAAAAACAAAAAGCCTCTGATAATGCAACACCATTTTACAAGACTCTAATAGAAAGTACTGAACAGGGAGACTCTAAAAGATTTCAAGCAATCAAAGGGTAATAAATGCTTTTTAGCACTTTTTAAATTTGTAAAATGTTGACATTCCCCTTTTGAAAAAGTGTCTTCATTATTTCAGCAAACACTAAAATACTTCTATTTTTATGAGTTCACTCATAAAGTTTCGAGTTTTTACCTGAGTGTAATGGCTCACACCTGTAATCCCAGCACTTTGGGGGGCCAAAGTGGGAGGATGGCTTGAGGCCAGGAGTCTGAGACCAGCCTAGGCAATGTAGTGAGACCCCCATCTCTACAAAAAAAAGAAAAAAAAAACATTAGCCAGGCATGGGTGTGGTGGTACTGCCTGTAGTCCTAGCTATTCAGGAGGCTATGGCAGAAGGATTGCTTGAGCCCAGGAGTTTGAAGTTACAGTGAGCCATGATCACATCACTACACTCCCGCCTGGGAGACAAAGTAAGACCCTACTTCTAAAAAGAAAAGAAGAAAAGAAAAAAAAAAGAGAGAGAGAGAAAACAAAAGAAAAAAGTTATGAGTTTACTCTCAATCTTAGTCTCGCAATCTTTATTTTTTTCATGAGATCTTAAGTTCCTCAACCACAAGGGATAGTTTAATAATGAATTTAGGCAATATATACATTTTCATAAACTGTATTTCTTCAAAAGAAAAGAACATGGAAGAATTTAATAGGAAAAAAGTGTCAGAGATAATTCTTTTTGTGTTCATAAAGAATTGGACAAGATGATGTTTAATGCCAACATGCCTCTAAAGTGCAATGGAATTTATATGTATTCATTTATATTCCTATGTGGTCTAGTTCTCAATTGTTTGCTTACTGACCCTCATAAACACAGCCTGTCAAGCAAATAAAACCAGAAATATCAATCACAAACTTGTGCTGCTCAGAGCATGTGACATTTCAGGACTTCATTTGTAGCATGTGACATTTTGTTTTATTCACATTCTTTTCTCTATGTTCAAACTTTATCTAATTAAAGAGTTTGCCGATTGGGGGGCGGAGCAAGATGGCCGAATAGGAACACCTCCAGTCTCCAACTCCCAGCACGAAGGACACAGAAGACCGGTGATTTCTGCATTTTCAACTGAGGTACTGGGGTCATCTCACTAGTGAGTGCCGGACAATCGGTGCTGGT
>NW_012118487.1:18835346-18842882 GCF_000951035.1 Colobus angolensis palliatus | reverse complement strand
AAAAAAAAAAAAAAAAGAGTTTGCCTACTTCACTAGAAATAACTGTGTTAGACAATAACCATGCTTTCACTAAATTCCTTCTTTTGGGAAGTTTTAAGGTTAGCTCTTGTATAAAGCAGTCCTCCAAGTGTGACCCCCAGTCTATCAGGAACTTACTAGAAACGCAAATTCCTGAACGCTACCCCAAACCTACTGAATCAGAAACTCTGAGAGTGGAGCCCAGCACTCTGAATTTCAACAAGCTCTCCAGATGACTCTAATACACACCAAAGCTTAAGAACCACTGTCTTAGGAGGATCAGGTATCTTAATTCCCTCCCTGCTCAATTGATACTAAGGTCCGAATTTATCCATTGTAGTCTCAAGAACCTCAAAGAATCTCTATAAAGTTAGTACTAAATAATCTTCCTTCAGGAAAGACAGTGGTATTTGCACATGGTTCTTTACAGTTACTTGGTGAGAACAACAGACCAAGACAGTCTGTTCTCTGCTAATGAGCCTATCTTCAGGGGGCTTTAGGAACTTCATTTTTCTTGATCTGCTGAATTAGTGGTTACTGCTTCAGCAGAGGCAGCCTCACTTGATTTCTTCAGGTTCCCAAGAATTCTGGATAATATCACCAGAATCCTTCACAATATGAGAATGAGGATTATCTGATGGGAAAGGCAAAGCCTCTCTAAGGACATGCATTTACCCCAGGAAAATAGTATACTACCACAAAATACAAATAGGTGCTAGAGAAATAACCATTTAAATGGCACTGCTGGGATTTCCAGTTAAAGGTAGTACCTTGAGCCCTACTATGTCCCCAAACAACAACAAAACCTTAGACAGTTATGTGTTTATTTTTTAAAGGCATAAATCCAAAAGAACAAGAAAGAAGAGACAAATGCTAGAAAGCAGATGGGAGTTAGGCACTAACTTACAAGCAGACCCACAAAGCTGAATTTTGGCCAGCAATAGGAAAAAGTGAAAAACAATCAAACTTCCATGACAGAATTCCTAAAAGATGATAAAATTAGTTGATTTTGGTACTTCTGCAAGTCGACAGGAGGGCAGCGCTTAAAATAGCAATTAGACTTCTCTCATCCTCTCCTATACCTTGCATGGGAGATGGAACCTTAAAATATAAGCTTCCTTAGCTGAGAGATACCAGGAATAGTTTATTACAGACTACCATGCTGACAACTGAAGAATAAAATCAACCTTTACAGCTTTCTTCCCTCTTTGGGTTCCAGAACGCTGCTAGTTAGAAGACTGATGGTCAGGAATGTTGACAGTCAGCTTTCCAGACAGGAGAGTCTTCTCTGGAGAATCTGACCAGCTCGAGAGAAAAACAGCTATAACAATGGTTCTCAAAGTGTAGTCCAGGAACTCCTAAGATTCCCTCCTCTCAGAGCGTAAGCAAGGTCATATCCATTTGCAAAATAATTCTACAATGTCATTTGCCTGTTTTACTCTAATTCTCTCAAAAGTTCAGAGTGGAGTTTTCAAATGCTGCACCATGTGTGATACTGTAAGATATTGAAAGCAGAAACAGATGTGGATCCAACTGTCTTTTATTAAGCTGACATTAAAATGATTCACAAAAATGTAAAGTAATGTCACTCTTCCAATATTTTACTTTAAAAAATAGAGTCATTTTCCATTAAAAAATACATTATCTATGTTAGCATGTAATGGGTTTACTCTTGTATTTTTGATGAATAAATATTTTTAAATTCAGTTTTAATTTCTATTATAGTAAATACTGACAAATGTAATCCACATAAACAAAAGTTCTCTGTGGTCCTTAGTCATTTTTTAAGCACATAAAAGCGTCCTGCGACCAAAACATCTGAGAACTGATGAGCTAAAAAAACTGATATTGGGGGTTCCACCAGTTAAAGTCTGTTCACATACACCATCCCACAGCGAAGACCACGACCAGCAATCCCAACTATGCACATGGAGCTTTCAATCTGCTTTTAAAAATCACTTTAAAACACAGATACAGAAAACCACATCAAACAAATATATATCTTAGCGATTTATTATAAGGCTAACAATCTTGAAATTATCATCCAGGTCAAGAAATAAATAAAATAAAAACCTAGTGCTTTTGTCTCACAGCTCTTAAGATTCTTTCCTTCATCTTAACTTTAGATAACCTGACAACAATGTGCCTAGGTGATGATCTTTTCGTGATGAATTTCCCAGGTGTTCTTTGTGTTTCTTGTACTTGGATGTCTAGGTCTCTAGCAAGACTGGGGAAGTTTTCCTCAATTATTTCCCCAAATATGTTTTCCAAATTTTTAGATTTCTCTTACTCCTCAGGAACACCAATATTCTTAGGTTTGGTCGTTTAACATAATCGCAGACTTCTTGGAGACTTTATTCATATTTTCTTATTCTTTTTTCTTTGTCTTTGTTGGATTGGGTTAATTCGTAGACCTTGACTTCGAACTCTGAATTTCTTTCTTCTACTTGTTCAATTCTATTGATGAGACTTTCCAGAGCATTTTGCATTTCTATAAGTGTGTCCAATATTTCCTGAAGTTTTGATTTTTTCTTTATGCTTATCTATTATCTTAAACATTTATCTTCACTTCTTGTATCGTTTTCTGGATTTCCTTGCATTGGGCTTCGCCTTTCTCTGGTGCCTCCCTGATTAGCTTAATAACTAACCTCCTGAATGCTTTCTCAGTAAATCAGAAATTCCTTCTTGGTTTGGATCCATTGCTGGTGACCTAGTGTGATTTTGGGGGGCTGTTAAAAAGCCCTGTTTTATCATATTACCAGAGCTGGTTTTCTAGTCCCTTCCCATTTGGGTAGGCTCTGTCAGAGGGAAGGTCTAGGGCTGAAGGTTGTTGTTCAGATTATTTTGTCCCACGGGGTGTTCCCTTGATATAGTACTCTCCCCTTTTTCCTATGGATGTGGCTTCCTGAGAGCTGAGCTGCAGTGATTGTTATCTCTCTTCTGGGTCTAGCCACCTAGCAAGTCTACCAGGCTCCAGGCTGGTGGGGGTTGTCTGCACAGAGTCCTGTGATATGAACTGTCTATGGGTCTCCCAGTCATGGATACCAGCACCTGTTCCAATAGAGGTGGCAGGGGGGGTGAAATGGATTCTGCGAGGATTCTTAGTTTTGGTGGTTTAATGTTCTATTTTTGTGCTGGTTGGCCTCCTGCCAAGAGGTGGCACTTTCCAGAGGGCATCAGCTGTGGTAGTATGGAAAGGAACTGGCAGTGGGCAGGGCCCTAGAACTCCCAAAAGTACACACCCTTTGTCTTCAGCTACTAGGGAGGGTAGAGAAGGACCAGCAGGTGGGGGAAGGGCTAGGCATGTCTAAGCTCAGACTCTCCTTGGGTGGGTCTTGCTGCAGCTGCTGTGGAGGATGTGGGTGAGGTTCCCAGGCCAATGGCGTTGTGTACCTGGGAGGATTATGGCTGCCTCTGTGGAATCCTGCAGATTGTCAGGGAAGTGAGGGAAAGCCAGCAGTCACAGGCCTCACTCAGCTCCCACACCAGTCGAAAGGCTGGTCTTAATCCCACGTGCCCCACCAAAAGCACCGAATCTGTTTCTGCCTCCAGACAGTGGGCAAGCAGGGTTGTGTCCTCAGTATTTCTATTGCCTACAAATTGACAGCTGGATCGAGGTAAACAGTAGATTTAGAGGCTTAATAAAACCTGAGTTCACTCTGATCAATATTTTTTTTTTTTTTTGGAGACAGGATCTCATTCCACTGCCTGTGCAGTGGCACAATCACAATCACAGCTCACTGCAGCCTCTCAATGTCCCCAGACAAAGCAATTTTCCTACATCAGCCTCCCAAGTAGCTGTGACCACAGCGTGCACCATCTGCCAAGCTTGCTTGCTTATTTATTTATTTATTTATTTATTTATTTATTTATTTATTTTTTGTAGAGACAGGCTCTTCCTGTGTCGCCCAGGTTGGTCTCGAACTCCTGGGCTCAAGTGATGCTCCTGCCTCAGCCTCCCAAAGTGCTGGGATTATAGGCGTGAGCCACCATGCCCAGCCCAATCTGCTTGTTAACACTCCACTGTTAAGCATAAGAAGATAGCCAAGGATTGCCAAACATTTTAAGACAGTATCTAACATGATAGGGATCTAAATAATACAGAAGCTTGGAAAGTTAGAGCACATAGAGAAGAAAACTTCTATTATTAATTTGTCCAAGCTCAAAGAAATTACAGAAGACACTGCATCCAGGAAACAAGCACAAGATGCTATAGATAAGAAATATTTAGAAAAGGAACTCTCAGAAAGTAAAAAAATAAGTAGATAAAATTAAAGACTCAAATATAGTTTGAAGATAAAACTGGGGAAATCTCCCAGAAAGTAGTATCAAAAAGAGAGAAAGAGAGATTTATGGAATCCACCAACAGGTGAGAAAAGACCTAAATCAAAGCTTACCACAATAAAATGTTATAACAATGAAAGTAAAGAAAATGTCCTGAGCACTTTCAGAGGCAAAAACACACACACATACAAATAAAACACATTTTATTTAAAACTTCTTAAGCACAACACTGAAAGACTTAAGACAATGAAACAATTCTTTCAAAATTCTGAGGAAAATGTTTCCAGTCTAGTAACCTGTCTTAGTCCATTTCCTGCTATTATAACAGAATACCACAAACTGGGTAATTTATAAAGAAAAGAGATTTATTTGCTTCATGGTTCTGAAGGCTGAGACACGGTACCAGCATCTGCTTAGCCATCTGGTGAGGGCCATCTTTTTGCATCATCCCATAGCAGAAAGCAGAAAGGCAAGCAAACTCCACCCTCATAACCTAATCACCTCTTAAAAGTACCACCTCTAATACTATCACAATGGCAATTAAATTTCAACATGAGTTTTGGAGGGGGTACTTAAACCACAGCATATTCTACACTCAGTCAATTCAGCTATGGGAAATTAAAACATCTGCAAATACGAAAGGTCTCAAATATTTTGTCTCCCAAACACATTTTTTCAGAAAGTTACTTGAAGATTTACTCCACCAAATGAAGTCATAAACCAAGAAAAGGAAGACATGAGATCCATGGAAGAGAGGATCCAATGTATTAGAGAGGCAAAGAAAACCCACAAGATGATACTGCCCCTGAACAATAGCTATGTAGCAGAAAACAGTCAAGATTGGAACAGATCAGAAGACTCCAGGAAATATTTATTCAAGATATGAAAATGATAAATTACTCAATGTTTCTGAATATATGAACAGGATATTTATACAACTGAGAATAGTTTGGAATTAATGAATTAGTGTTGAGAATGCAGATAACTAATTAAATGAACAAGAAATAGAATTATCAATTCCAGGAAAAACAAAATACTGTGCAGGCAAGGAAAAGTAACTATCAAATCCTACATAGTTTAGCTGTGAATTATATTTATGTAATTGTCATAATGTAGTTAATGATTATGATATAACTATATTGGAGGATGGCAGGATGGGAAATATGCTTGCATATACCAATGTAAGGTGCTGATCAAAGAGAGGTAAATCCTCCTCTTCCTTAGTGAGAAGTCAATAGATGAGGTCTAATTCTGAAAAATCAAGAAATATGGTAATTAGAAATAAGGGGGCTAATATCAAATGAATCAGAGATTAAAGTGATTCTCTTTGAGAAATAGGAAATGACTCTCCAAATAATGTATAACTGATAAAAAGAAAAACTAAACTTAAACAAACACTAAACTATTAGGTTGGTGCAAAAGTAACTGTGGTTTTTGCGATTAAAAGTAATACTATTGCTGGAGCTACGGATAGTAGACACTCTTTCAAAGACAGCTGAACATATTTTATGCTACTATAGTTTTCTCTTTAATTGCTTTCAGGTTGTAGCTTAGGTGACATTTCTCATTCACAAGAAAGATAAACTATTTTCCCAGTAGTGGAAAACTGGAAAGCAAAGCAGGATTACTATGCAAGGTAGCACTCCAAAGTATCCTGTAGGAATATATCCCCATCCCTACCTCCAGCCTGCCTCAACTATGGATCAAAGATTAAGGGCTGGGAAAACCAGCCTTAGAACTGACATCAGGTGCCTATGTCAAAAGACTGGTCAGGACAGACCATGGAATATGGGCCTAGAGCAAAGAAGCTGCCAGTTATGGAGCAGCAATGGCCAAAGGGATTAATCTGAGCTCAATACAACTTGACCACAGAGAAATGTGAGATTGAGTCAGACCCTAGTACCATGGGAAAATGACATGGTTGCTTGGCAGCTCCTTAATAATCTATGGGCACAAATATTTACTTATTTTTATTATTATTATTATAATACTTTAAGTTCTAGGGTACATGTGCATAACATGCAGGTTACATATGTATACATGTGCCATGTTGGTGTGCTGCATCCATCAACTCGTCAGCACCCATCAACTCATCATTTACACCAGGTATAACTCCCAATGCAATCCCCCCTGCCATAATAGGCCCCGGTGTGTGATGTTCCCCTTCCCAAGTCCAAGTGATCTCATTGTTCAGCTCCCACCTATGAGTGAGAACATGCGGTGTTTGGTTTTCTGTTCTTGTGATAGTTTGCTGAGAATGATGGTTTCCAGCTGTATCCATGTCCCCACAAAGGACCCAAACTGATCCTTTGTTACGGCTGCATAGTATTCCATGGTGTATATGTGCCACGTTTTCTTAATCCAGTCTGTCACTGATGGACATTTGGGTTGAGTCCAAGTCTTTGCTATTGTGAATAGTGCCACAATAAACATACGTGTGCATGTGTCTTTATAGCAGCATGATTTATAATCCTTTGGGTATATACCCAGTAATGGTATGGCTGGGTGGATATGTTACTTCTAGTTCTAGATCCTTGAGAAATCACCATACTGTTTTCCATAATGGTTGAACTAGTTTACAATCCCACCAACAGTGTAAAAGTGTTCCTATTTCTCCACATCCTCTCCAGCACCTGTTGTTTTCTGACTTTTTTATGATTGCCATACTAACTGGTGTGAGATGGTATCTCATTGTGGTTTTGATTTGCAGTTCTCTGATGGCCAGTGATGACAAGCATTTTTCCATGTGTCTGTTGGCTGTATGCATGTCTTCTTTTGAGAAATGTCTGTTCATATCCGTTGCCCAATTTTGATGGGGTTGTTTTTTTTCTTGTAAATTTGTTTGAGTTCTTTGTAGGTTCTGGATATTAGCCCTTTGGCAGATGAGTAGATTGCAGAAATTTTCTCCCATTCTGTAGGTTGCCTGTTCACTCTGATGGTAGTTTCTTTTGTTCTGCAGAAGCTCTTTAGTTTAACTAGATCCCATTTGTCAATTTTGGCTTTTGTTGCCATTGCTTTTGGTGTTTTAGACATGAAATCCTTGCCCATGCCTACGTCCTGAATGGTATTACCAACGTTTTCTTCTAGGGTTTTTATGGTATAGGTCTAACATTTAAGTCTCTAATCCATCTTGAATTACTTTTCGTATAAGGAGTAAAGAAAGGATCCAGTTTCAGCTTTCTACTTATGGCTAGCCAATTTTCCCAGCACCATTTATTAAATAGGGAATCCTTT
>NW_012118487.1:18820916-18832736 GCF_000951035.1 Colobus angolensis palliatus | reverse complement strand
GTCTGTTGGAGATTGCTTGAGGTCCACTCCAGACCCTGTTTGCCTGGGTATCAGCAGCAGAGGCTGTAGAAGATAGAATATTGCTGAACAGCGAGCGTACCTGTCTGATTCTTGCTTTGGAAGCTTCGTCTCAGGGGTGTACCCCCCAGTGTAAGGTGTGGGGTGTCGGTCTGCCCCTAGTGGGGGATGTCTCCCAGTTAGGCTACTCAGGGGTCAGGGACCCACTTAAGCAGGCAGTCTGTCCGTTCTTAGATCTCAACCTCCGTGTTGGGAGATCCACTGCTCTCTTCAAACCTGTCAGACAGGGTCATTTGCGTCTGCAGAGGTTTCTGCTGCTTTTTTGTTTGTTTGTTTAGCTCTGCGCTGTCCCCAGAGGTGGAGTCTACAGAGACAGGCAGGCCTCCTTGAGAGGCTGTGGGCTCCACCCAGTTCGAACTTCCCAGGGTCTTTGTTTAACTACTTAAGCCTCAGCAATGGCGGGCGCCCCTCCCCCAACCTTGCTGCTGCCTTGCGGTTAGATGGCAGACTGCTGTGCTAGCAATGAGGGAGGCTCCGTGGGTGTGGGATCCTCCTAGCCAGGTGTGGGATATAATCTCCTGGTGTGCCCTTTGCTAAGACCCTTGGTAAAGCGCAGTATTGGGGTGGGAGTTACCCGATTTTCCAGGTGTGTGTCTCAGTTCCCCTGGCTAGGAAAAGGGATTCCCTTCCCCCTTGCGCTTCCCAGGTGAGGCCATGCCTCGCCCTGCTTCAACTCTCGCTGGTCGGCCTGCAGCAGCTGACCAGCACCGATAGTCCGGCACTTCCTAGTGAGATGAACCGGGTACTTCAGTTGAAAATGCAGAAATCACCCGTCTTCTGTGTCGCTCTCGCTGGGAGCTGGAGACTGGAGCTGTTCCTATTTGGCCATCTTGCTCCGCCCCCACAAATATTTACTTCTAATTGACCCCTTAACTAAGGGGATTAAAGTCTCTGATGTATATAAAATACAATCTGCACAGCAGCACTGCTTTTAGAAAAAGTATTCACTCTCTGAGATACGTTCAGCAATATAGATCAGAGTTAACATTTTGTGAACAAACCAGAAATCATACTGTTCAGAACCCATATGTTTCAGATCAAAATGAATAGACAAATTTGAAAATAGGACTTGAAAAACAAGGCTCAGAATGTATATCAGCAAAGTGGAAAAGACTGGAATATAAAACATAATGCTTCCAGCACTGCGAGGACACCAGATACAATGCACCAGCATTCCTTATCAAGAGTAAGGGAAACAGGCTGGGCACGGTGGCTCACACCTGTAATCCTAGCACTTTGGGAGGCCAAGGCAGGAGCCCAGAAGTTCAAGACCAGCCTGAGCAACATGGCAGAACTCTGACTCTACAAAAAAAACAAACAAAAATTAGTTGGGCATGGTGGCATGTGCCTATAGTCCCAGCTATGTAGAAGGCTGAGGGGAGAAGATTGCTTGAGCCCAGAGGGTAGAGGTTGTGGTGAGCTGAGATTACACCACTGCATTCCAACCTGGGCGACACAGCCAGACCCTGTCTCAAAAAAAAAAGGGGGGAGGGAATGGAAATAATATTTACTAAGTACATGCTACATGCCAGGTTTATACCAGTACCTTAATGCTATTTCATTTAATCCTTACAATAAGTGTAGGAAGAGTTATTCTCTTTTCCAGGTGAAGAACAGGCTTAGAGAAAGGATATAATTTACCAAAACCACGATTAGTTACAGAACTAGAACTTGAAACCGGAACTATCTGGCTCCAAAGGCCTTATCTTTCCATTAACCTCCCTGCAAAATATGTGAAACCCTATACTGAGATGTTTGACATCTATGAAAGGAAACTAAGAATTAGTGACTTAATCACCTTATAGTAGATGAGTAGTATGAGACATCACTCAAAATTCCAGTAAAAATATACATGAACAAGATTCCTATCTTCCCCCTGGCAAAAGCAGTAGGTATTAATTTCAAATATGTCCACAGATACTTAAATAATATGTGAGTTAGCTAAAATGATTTAAAGATGAGGCATGGATTTCCATCACTCCCAGGAATAAGAAATTGTCTCTTCAGAACATATTCTGAACACCACATCGCCACCATTCATTTGAAGCCTTTATCACTCAAAAGCTTTCAGAGGAGGAAACCAATGTTAAACGTTCTTATTCAGACTAAACTAAAAATGATGTACTTACTCTTAAAGAGGCTTCTAATTAAAAGAGTAAAAAATCACTTTGACAAACATCACACCAGATGACATATGACTAGTCACTACAAGACTATTTAAACATTGTGCCCTTTAGTGTAGGTAGGGGAAAATTTTGTTCTCCAAATGCTGTGTGCCCGAGGTTGTTTCCTCAACCAAAATTCAGAAACCTTCTCCCATCACCACTATCCTCCCTTTCTTTTTACCAGCTTAACTGAGATGTAACTCATTCATTTCAAGTGTATCTGAATTTTGAAAACATATACACCCACGAAGCTGCTACCAGAATCAAGACACAAACTACTTCCACCACCTATAAAAGTTTTCTCACGCACCTTGAAGTCCACCCCCCCCTTCACTCCCAGGCCTACACAATTATTTTTCTGCTTTCTGCCATGATAGGTTAGTTTGCATCTTCTAGAATTTTACATGACTGGAATCATACAATATGTATTCTGATATGGTTCAGCTGTGTTCCCACCCAAATCTCATCTTGAACTACAGTTCCCATAATCCCCACGTGTTGTGGGAGGTACCCAGTGGGAGGTAATTAAATCATGGGGGGTAGTTACCTCCATGCTGTTCTTGTGATAGTGAGTTCTCACGAGATTTGATGGTTTTATAAGGGGTTTTCCCCACCTACACTCTGCACTTCTTACTGCCACCATGTGAAGAAGGACATGTTTGCTTCCCCTCTGCCATACTTCCCCTCTGTAAGTATCCTGAGGCCTCCCCAGCCCTGCGGAACTATGAGTAATTAAACCTCTTTCCTTTATAAATTACCCATAAGGTCAGTAGTTCGAGACCAGCCTGGCCAAAATGGTGAAACCCTGTCTCTACTAAAAATATAAAAACTAGCCGGTGTGGTGGCAGGCACCTGTAATCCCAGCTACTCGGGAGGCTGAGACAGGAGAATTGCTTGAACCCCAGGAGGTGGAGGCTGCAGCGAGCGGAGATCATGCCACTGCACTTCAGCCTGGGTGACAGAGCAAGACTCCATCTCAGGAAAAAAAAAAAAAAATTACCCACTGTCAGGTATGTCCTTATAGTAGCAGGAGAACGGACAAATACATACTCTTTTTGAATCTGGCTTCTTTCACTCAGCATAATTATTTTGTAATTTATCTATGTGTATAATAGTTATTTTGTATTCCTAAGTAATATTTTATTGTATGGATAGATTACATTTTGTTTATTCATTCTCTTATTAATGAATATGTGAACTGCTTACAATTTTGGCTATTACGAAGAAAACTGCTATGAATAATAATACACAAATCTTTGTGTGAACACGTATTTTTATTTATATTGGGAAAATATCTAGGAGTAGAATGGCTGAATTTTATGTTAAGTGTATGTTCAACTCTTTAAGACAATGCCAGTTTTGCAGAGTTTGTAACATTTTACATTCCCACCGGCAACAAAGATCTAGTTACTCCATATCCCCAATTGGTATTGTCAGCCTTTTTCATTTCAGCCATTCCAATGGGTATCTGGTGGTATCTCATTGTGGTTTTACTTTGCATTTCCCTGGTGACTAAAGCTACTGCACATCTTTTCACATACCTACAATTACTCAGATATCTTTTGTGAAAGGTGTATTCAAATCATTTGGCCATGTTTTATTTTGTTGTCTTACATTTGTTTTAAGAGTCTGTTATATATTCTGGTTAAAAGTCCTTTTTCATGTATGTATGTATATATATAGTTTCACCTAGTCTGTGACTTTCTTTTTCATTTCCATTTCTTAATGGTATCTTCCAAAGAGCAAAATTTATTGATTTTGATAAAACCCAATTTACCATTTTTTTCCTGTATGGTTTATGTTTTTTGTGTCTTATCTAAAGAATCACACTGCCTACCCCAAAGTCACTTTTTTCCTATATTTTCTTCCAGAAGTTCTATAGTTTTAGTTTTTAGATTTATATCTTATCCATTTCAAATTAATTTTTTTGTATAGTGTGAAGTAGGGATTAAGGTCAGTTTTTTTCACATGGCTATCCAGTTGTTCCAACCCCATTTGCTCAAAGTCTTTCCTTTTCTTCTTTGAAATTACCTTGGCACCTTTGTCAAAAATCAATTGACCATACTTGTGTGGATCCACTTCTGAGTTCTCTCTTTAGCTCCACTGATCTATATATATATCTATCCTTTCACCAGTACCACACTGTCTTGATTACTGTCACATCATAGTTCGTCTTAAAATCAGGTGATATAATTTCTCCAATTTTGTTCACCTTTTATAAAATTGCTTTGGCTAATCTATGTGGTTTAGTCCCACGAATTTTTAAATCAGCTTACCAATTTTTTTTTTTTTTGAGACAGAGTCTCACTCTGTTGCCCAGGCTAGAATGCAGTGGCGCGACCTCGGCTCACTGCAATCTCCACCTCCAGGGTTCAAGCAATTCTCCTGCCTCAGCCTCCTGAGTAGCTGTGATTACAAGCACGCACCACCACGCTTGGCTAATTTTTGTATTTTTAGTAGAGATGGGGTTTCATTCACCTTGTTGGTCAGGCTGGTCTCAAACTCCTGACCTCGTTATCCGCCCACCTCGGCCTCCCAAAATTCTGGGATTTATAGGCATAAGCCACCACGCCCAGCCTCAATTTCTGTTTAAAAAAAAACCTTCTGAAATTTGTATTTGAATTGTACTGAATTTATATACAGATCAAATTACAGAAAACTAACATATTAACAATATTGAGTCTTTCAACCCAAGAACATGATAAATTTGTCTATTTATTTAGATCTTTAATTTCTATCCATCAATATTACCTAATTTTCAACATACAGGTTTTATACTTCTGTTAAATGCATTCCTAAATGTTACGGCTTTTGATGCTACTGTAAATGGAATTTCTTCCCATTTTTCTATTGTTTGCTGCCATTCCAGAAGCAAACTCTCTGTCTTTGGTACAATTTATCTGGTAAAAGAGGGTAATTTCTACATGGAATTATTATTTCATAAACACATTATAGCCACATATCTCAAAGTTAACCACTTTTGTTTTTGCTTTTAATGCAGTAAACATTTCTCCAGTGTCTACTATTATTTCAAAGTACCAAAACAAGGGAGGAGAAACATGGACCCATATAACAAATACTATATGAGCTCACAATCTAGTGGAAAATATGGGTAAATCATTTTAATATATGCAGTATGTGCTATAACTAGAGAATGTATGAAATATTCAGGAAGTCTTGAAGGATCCAGAGAAGCTCACCAGAGGCATTCAGATAGCAGAAACAAGTTTTTCCACTATTGGATACTATCAGTTGTACTGAAAAGATACACACATCAATTAACAATATTGAGTCTTCCAACCCAAGAACACAGTAAATGCTGTATAGATGCTATTTACTATTTCCTTTTTAAAAACACCTTTATTAGAATAAGTACTACATGAAACTACTCTTGAATATAGTGTAAGCGATCATATTAATATTTACTTTCTTAAATCTATGTACTTTCTAAAAACAAGATTGCCACAAGAAAGAAATATGTTTGCTGAGATTTAAAAGTCTTTATGTTAGAAGAGAGAGTACCTCTTACCAAAATGAGCATGTTTCCTGTTGCTAGATTATGCTGGTAGGGATGTGGTGGCATCTATTTCAACTTAGATAATAACACAACTCTACAAGCACAAGCTCTCTCCAGTCAAAATTATTAGTCATGAACACCAAAATCTGAATGAGCTCTATGCAATCTCAAACTGCTTTCTGAGCAATTCCACAAGAGACTTTGATGGGGACAGGCAACTTTAGAGCCTAGAAAGTCAAGTCTGATTGTATATTACAAGACGGTGGTTATGAGTACTAGGTAACAGTATAAAAGCAGCACTGACCAACTGAAAGGCAAGAGATGACACTGACGCTTTTACTGTCCTATCGACATTTTTTTCTATGATTGGCACTAACTCTGAGACATAAATCATATGAATACCTTGTTCAGTTGCAGATTCAGATTTAAACAAGGAGCTAAGTGCCAAGTTTTCATCCCTATGCCAAGTGTATGAAAAGTAAGTTGGAAACTGTAAATCTTACATCTTTTCTACATATATATATAAATTTATTGTCTTGTATGTAAAGAGTTGTCTCAATATCTATAGAACATTATATTATGAACAAAAAAGAATTTCTAGACAGTTTAGAGATGCTTTAGCCAAAAAGAATCTAAAACATCCGTGGTTTCTGGTTGTCTACTGTGAATCCCCTAAAAGTGTAAAATTCAATATGTGTACTTTTCTAGGTGGAAAGTCCACAGTTTCTAGTTTCTCCATGAGATCCATGAACTAAAATAGCTTTAAAAACACTGTATTAAAAAAAGAAAAGAAGGCCAGGTGCGGTGGCTCATGCCTGTAATCCCAGCACTTTGGGAGGCCAAGGCAGGTGGGTAACCTGAAGTCGGGAGTTCGAGACCAGCCAGGCCAACATGGTGAAACTCCGTCTCTACTAAAAATACAAAAATTAGCTGGGCGTGGCGACAGGCGCCTGTAATCCCAGCTACTCATGAAGCTGAGGCAGGAGAATTGCTTGAACCCAGGAGGCGGAGGTTACAGTGAGCCAAGATTGTGCCACTGAGCTCCAGCCTGGGCAACAGAGTGAAACTCTGTCAAAGAAAGAAACGAAGGGAGAGGAGAGGGGAGGGGAAGGGAGGGGAAGGGAGAAGGAAAGGAATGAAGGAGAGGAGAGGAGAGGAGGCAGGCAAAAAAAAAAAACTCTATATTAAAGAATTAAATGTTTTTAAAGAGAAAAAAGATGTAAACAATTAAAAATTAGGTAATCTCTTAAAGAGTACAGCAATGAAAGAAAACACAAAGGAAAACCATTTTACTATGTATTTCAAATAAAATCCAAAAATTAAAAGATAAGTCAAAAACTGAGGGTTTTTTTTTTTTCTTTCTTTTTTGCTACTCTCTCCCCTTCTTGAAAGGGAAATACTTTATGGAAAATACACAACCATATATTACATTCACAGCAAAGTGTTTTTATAACTCAAGACAGGTGAAGATGTTAAAAAGTAGGTATTCTGATTTACTGCTGATGTAATTTTCCAAGTCTAGACCACGTCAATGGATATCAGGATGGAAGGAGTTAGAAGAACTCAAGGTTGCTTGGAAATTAGGCTTAATAAGATATGATTAATAAGTAAATGTGTGGGATGGAAGAGAAGAAAGACTTGAGGATAATACTCAGGTCTCTGGCTTGATCCACTAAATAACTGAGAGTGAATATTAAGATTAAGAACATAGAAGAATTGCTGGTTGGTAGTAAAAGATGATGAGTTCCATTTTGTACATGTTGGATTTGAGGAATCTGTAGGATATTCAAGAAAAATACAGTTAAATATATGAATCCAAACTATAAAAACAAGCTACAGTGAAGATATACTTGGATATTATACGCATTTTTATAAAAACTATCTAGATTGCTAATGGAAATGTGTTGAATAAGAAGACAGCCCAGGACAGAACTTTGAGAAATCAACAGCTGAAAGACCAGCAGAGTAAAGGATCACATAAAGGAAATCAATAAAGAAAATAAGAAAGAGAAAGAAAATAAGGAATGAGATGTCACAGAACCTAAGGGGCAAAAAAACTTTTAGAATTCTTAAAAACAGAGAAGAGAAGGGCGACTAACCTGTATTAAATGTTTACTAGATACAAAGTATTTCAAACACTTACTTTAACAAGTATAGTCCTCATTTTGAGCATTAGGAACCTATCATTCAGGTAGTTTAAATAATTGTCCAAGTAAAACTATAAGTGCTAAAACAGAATTTTAATTCTAATATTTCAAAATCCATGTTCGTTCCACTAAAACTAATGGAAAGGACTGAGGAAGCACTCAGAAAGATGTGGATGGTCAAGCCCTCACTTAAATTATGCTTGGTTTCAGCACAACTGACTGCCAAAAGCCAGTTTTATCCTGAGGTTATCATAGCACCTCAGCAAGGAAAAATTAAAATGCTAATAATTTTTAAAATCCAGATACTTCATAAATTACTCTAGTCAGATGTTCTTTAAAAAGGTGGGTAACTGTTGAAAGCAGAGTTACTTACTCATTCAGAGAAGATAACAGAACACAGATGTCTTATGCCACAGACAATGGATTGACAATTAGAGCACCTGAGTTCCCAAGAACATTAGCAAATTCAGAAACTTCTGTATAAACTTTTTTTTTTTTTTTGGAGATGGAGTCTCATTCTTGTCGCCCAGCCTGGAGTACAAAGGTGTGATCTCAGCTCACTGCAACCTCCGCCTACTGGGTTCAAGCAATTCTCCTACCTCAGCCTCCCAAATAGCTGGGATTACAGGTGCCCACTACCATGCCCGGCTATTTTTGTATTTTTAGAAGAGACAGGGTTTCACTATGTTGGCCAGGCTGGTCTCAAACTCCTTACCTCTGGTGATCTGTCCGCCTCAGCCTCCCAAAGTGGTGGGAGGCCTAAGTCACCATGCCTGGCCTCCTGTATAAACTATTAATAGCTACTGTACCATCAGCCACAGAATAGGTTGCAGAGGGATACTCCAAGACCAAAGAAACAAAAAGTGCCGATGGGAGTATAATTACTGTGTCTCCAAGCACAGTAAAGATTAGCTAGTTATTCAAAAATCTTTTTTTTTTTAATGTCATGCCCAAGAACAGTTGGGGAACATCCAAACCCAATCACAGTGAATGGCAGTACTCCCAGGATGGAATGACTAAAATGCAACTGGCAGGAAATATAGTTCATCAGTAGTATAGTAACCCATCAAGCTAAATGCATAAATGGGATCCAGCAGGTGGGAAAGTTTGCTCTGACCAGCATGATCAAGCAAGTAGGTATATTTCTGTGGAAATGGCATCTGAGCCATCACAAACAGTACTCTGACAATTAATATCATTCAACTACATTCCCCTTGCTTGTGTTCCATGATTAGACAACTGTCTGGTTAAAATTTAGGCTGTTATAGAAAACAAAGATCTCAGTATGCATATGTTATCTCAAACTCTCTTTCCTTTAACCTCAGCTTTCTTGAGGCCATTAAGTTTTGTCAAAATCAATTGATTTTCTTTTTTTTTTTTTTTTTTTTTTTTTTTTTTTTATGTTTTCCAATTGATTTTCTTTTTTTTTTTTTTTTTTTTTTTTTTGAGATGGAGTCTGGCTCTGTCGCCCGGGCTGGAGTGCAGTGGCTGGATCTCAGCTCACTGCAAGCTCCGCCTCCCGGGTTTACGCCATTCTCCTGCCTCAGCCTCCCGAGTAGCTGGGACCACAGGCGCCCGCCACCTCGCCCAGCTAGTTTTTTGTATTTTTTTAGTAGAGACGGGGTTTCACCGTGTTAGCCAGGATGGTCTCGATCTCCTGACCTCGTGATCCACCCGTCTCGGCCTCCCAAAGTGCTGGGATTACAGGCTTGAGCCACCAAGCCCGGATAATGCCAGACACACAGCAAGGCAAGGAAAATAAAAAATAAAGATGACCTTCAATCGAAGCACACAATCCAATGGAAACAAGTAAAGCCTAAAAACAACATATTTTTCTCCCCACAAGCCAATGTACTGTCTCTCTTTTGGTAAGCAGTGGTAAAAATGTCACAGAATAGTATGCAATACTCTTCCTATCAAAGAAACCCAGCCACTGTTAACAACCACACAGAGGTCACGATCAAGAAAATGGGTATCAGCTGTAACTCCCCAAACTGAAGTATAAACATTAATATAAGAAATAACTCTAATGGGGGAGGGGGGAGGGGGGAGGGATTGCATTGGGGAGTTATACATGATATAAATGATGAATTGATGGGTGCTGACGAGTTCATGGGTGCAGCACACCAACATGGCACAAGTATACATATGTAACAAACCTGCATGTTATGCACATGTACCCTGGAACTTAAAGTATAATAAAAATTAGAAAAAAAAAGAAAAAAAGAAATAACTCTAATGGAGGAGAGAACAAGGAAAACTTCTTGGATGAC
This sequence comes from Colobus angolensis palliatus, assembly GCF_000951035.1. NCBI lineage: Eukaryota > Metazoa > Chordata > Mammalia > Primates > Cercopithecidae > Colobus > Colobus angolensis. The sequence continues at coordinate 18,822,556 of NW_012118487.1, read as the reverse complement.
ATGGTATTTGAGAGTAGCTTTGAAAAGTAAGATTTCAATAAGCAAGAAAAACTCTTGTCAGGAAAGAAGGGTCTCCAAGGCTGAGGAAACATTGATTTAGTAAGTCAACAAATATTTATTGTGCACGTATGTGTAGATCACTGTGTTCAGCACTTTGAGTTACCATGAGCCAGATTCTAAGGCTTATATTTCATCGGTCAGCATTCAGTCACATGGCCACACTTAACTTTAAGGCAGTTTGGGACATGTTTTTTGTTTGTGTTTTTGGTATCCATGTATGAAACTAAAAATTTGCAGATTACATGATCGTATATTTAGAAAACTCCATCATCTCAGCCCCAAATCTCCTTAACCTGACTTCAGCAACTTCAGCAAAGTCTCAGAATACAACATCAATGTGCAAAAATCACAAGCATTCCTATATACCAATAATAGACAAACAGAGAGCCAAATCATGAGTGAACTCCCATTCACAATTATTACAAAGGGAATAAAATACCTAGGAATACAACTCACAAGGGCTGTGAAGGACCTCTTCAAGGAGAACTACAAACCACTGCTCAACAAAATAAAAGAAGACACAAACAAATAGAAGAACATTCCATGCTCATGGATAGGAAGAATCAATATTGTGAAAATGGCCATACTGCCCAAGGTAATTTATAGATTTAATGCTATTCCCATCAAGCTACCACTGACTTTATTCACAGAATTAGAAAAAAACTACTTTAAACTTCATATGGAACCAAAAAAAAGAGCTTGCATAGACAAGACAAACCTAAGCAAAAAGAACAAAGCTGGAGGCATCACACTTCCTGACTTCAAACTACACTACAAGACTACAGTAACCAAAACAGCATGGTACTGGTACCAAAACAGATATATAGACCAACGGAACAGAACAGAGTCCTCAGAAATAACACCACATGTCTACAACCATCTGATCTTTGACAAACCTGACAAAAACAAGCAATGGGGAAAGGATTCCCTATTTAATAAATGGTGCTGGGAAAACTGGCTAGCCACATGTAGAAGGCTGAAACTGGATCCTTTCCTTACACTGTATACAAAAATTAACTCAAGATGGATAAAAGACTTAAATGTAAAACCTAACACCATAAAAACCCTAGAAGAAAACCTAGGCAATACCATTCAGGACATAGGCATGGGCAAAGACTTCATGACCAGAACACCAAAGCAATGGCAACAAAAGCCAAAATAGACAAATGGGATCTAATTAAAGAGCTTCTACACAGCAAAAGAAACTATCATCAGAGTGAATAGGCAACCTACAGAATGGGAGAAAATCTTTGCACTCTACCCATCAGACAAAGGGTTAATATCCAGAATCTCGTAACTTAAACAAATTTACAAGAAAAAAACAAACAACCACATCAGAAAGTGGGCAAAGGATATGAACAGACACTTCCCAAAAGAAGACATTTATGCAGCCAACAGACATATGAAAAAATGTTCATCATCACTGGTCATCAAAGAAATGCAAATCAAAACCACAATGAGATACCATCTCACACCAGTTAGAATGGCGATCATTAAAAAGTCAGGAAACGTGGTTCATGCCTGTAATCCTAGCACTTTGGGAGGCCGAGGTGGGCAGATCACGAGGTCAGGAGATAGAG
>NW_012118487.1:18816354-18820066 GCF_000951035.1 Colobus angolensis palliatus | reverse complement strand
GAGGTCAGGAGATTGAGACCATCCCAGCTAACACAGTGAAACCCCGTCTCTACTAAAAATACAAAAAATTAGCCAGGCGTGGTGATGGGCACCTGTAGTCCCAGCTACTCAGGAGGCTCAGGCAGGACAATGGTGTGAACCTGGGAGGTGGAGCTTGCAGTGAGCCGAGATTACGCCACTGCACTCCAGCCTGGGCGATGGAGCAAAACTCTGTCTGAAAAAAAAATAATAATGCTACTATAAAGACACAAGCACATATATGTTTACTACAGCACTACTCACAGTAGCAAAGACTTGGAGCCAACCCAAATGTCCATCAATGATAGAGTGGATTAAGAAAATGTGGCACATATACACCATGGAATACTATGCAGTCATAAAAAAGGATGAGGATGAGTTCATGTCCTTTGCAGGGACATGGATGAAACTGGAAACCATCATTCTAAGCAAACTACCACAACGACAGCAAACCAAACACGGCATGTTCTCACTCATAGGTGGGAGTTGAACAATGAGAACACATGGACACAGGGCGGTGAACATTACGCATCAGGACCTGTTGCGGGGTGGGGGCTGGGGAAGGGATAGCATTAGGAGAAATACCTAATGTAAATGACAAGTTGATGGGTGCAGTAAACCAACACGGCACATGTATACCTATGTAACAAACCTTTATGTGCCCTAGAACTTAAAGTATAATTTTTAAAAAATAGGGAGTTCTATTATTATGAAGGAAAGGGATCTTGGAAAACACCCAGTAGTCTCTGCAACTTAGGAAATAGGTCACTGAAAACAGAAATAAGCCAAAAGAAATTTCTAGGATGGTGGTGAAGGAAAGTCCCACTTTAAAAATTGTGCAGCACACAAAAAACCATTCAGTCCATACTGGAGCACGTGGATGGACAGTGGGCGAGAAGGGGTACTAAAAAGTATATCTCAGATAAACAAAAACTGATAGACCATGGTATTGAGAGAAATTCTAGAGTTCTGTTGAGTTTGAAGACAGAATAATAATAGACACATTTCAAACTACACCAATATAAAACAAAGCAATTATTAATCCCAGAAAATCTCCAAAAATGAGTATGGGAGGAAACATGATTACAGGATACTCCATGCCTCAACTGTTGTGTTAGCTCATCTCCAAAGATGGCCCTCAATACTACCTGATCTTTATACTGTCTTCTTCTAACCACCTCACTCTCTCACTTTCCATAATGACAAATTCAAACATCCTCTACTCTCCTCAAACACCAGTGCCCTTCCTTTGCCACACCAAAAGCCAGCAAGTAATTTCTCAGATAAAATAAAAGTCACCATTTGAGGTTGGTAATCGTGAATTCAGCATAAAACCAATCTGCCCTTTTTTATGACTTTCTAATATAGCTCTTACATTTTCTACAGGAAAAAAAATCCAAAGTTTACCATGTAAATTTATGATTTTACCAAACAAGTGTGATAAAAATGCAAGGGAGAAAAGGATTGTAGGGCATTGCCAAAGTGTGTTACTGACTAACATGATATCATCAGTAGAGTGGATCATGATGTTTCACTGAATGTCCAGGCAATCAAGGTCCCTTTGGACTATACTGTGACAGAGGGCAGAAGAGTTGACACAGTCCTAGGGCATGACTATAAATGTGTACTTTTGTCAATTCCAAGTGAATGTGAACTCCTTCTGATTCTCTTTCCTGACAGGCAGGAACTGAAAGAAGGCATTCGCCATGTCAATAGCTGCTTATGAAGTATCATAGGCTGTGTTCATCTCATTCAATTAAGATACCATTTCTGGTACAGCAGCTGTGGCCAGGAAATTGCTTGATTAAATGTACTGTAATAGTTCGCCATCACCTAGCACATTCCATCAGTCCTTTGCAAGGACAGTCTGATTAATTAAGTAGGAATATGATAGGAATCACCACACTTTAACCATTAAGTCATTGAGACTGACATGAATCTCTGCCATTCTACCAGGATATAGTATTATTTTTGATTTACTGTCTTGCACAGAAAGAGAAGGTTCAGTGGTTTCTATTGGTATTTTCCTACCATGATAATTCTATCTCCATAAGTCAAAGAACCAGTGTGATGGTTCTGCCTGTTATTAAATATGTCCATGCTGATTATGCATTCAGGAAGTGGGAAAATGACCACAGAGTATGTCTAGGGACACAGTAGACCCAACTGTAAACAGACTTGGGCCAGCACTCCATTCATTACCCCATCTCCATATGCTCCCATTAACATGGGAGCCACTATGGTGTTTTGGGTACCCAGGTAACAACGTTAGCTTGACTGTATTCCCAATAATCTTTTAAATATCTGGTTAGATTCCTTTCTCCAGCATACTGTTACTTGGACAAGTGAGCACAGATTCCTTTGAGAAAGCCTGGACAGCTGCTCTGTGTACATTTGCTGTATTATTGCAGGGTTCTTCATCAAGGAGACCCTTTAACTGATTAGGTCTGGATCAGAGAACTTGTCCAAGTCTAGAAACCGAGCAAAAGATCATAATTTTCCATTGTGGTAAACAGAATGATGCCTATTCCTTAATCCTTGGATCATGTGAATGTTACATGACATGGCTCATGGGATTTTGCAAATATAACCAAGGTTATACACCTCAAAATATAGATTATCCTGGATAATCTGACTAGACCCAATATAATCACATGAATGCTTAAAAGCAAATAAATTTTTTCTAGTTGGAATCAGAAAACAGCAGCAGAAGGAGGGAGTTTGACAGATTCAAAGCATGAGTGGGGCTCAACCTGCCACTGCTGGTGGACTGAGCCTTCATGTTGCCCATGGAAACTTGAGAAGGAATGCAGGCAGCCTCTAGAAGCAAAGACTGGCCGCCAGTTGACAGCAACAACAACAAAAATGGACCTGTCATATTTAAGAGATCCTGCTGATCTACATACTCTCCAACTTTGCAACTGAAATTGCAGTCCACAGACCAGTGGAATCAGCATCACTTGGAAATCTGTTAGAAATACAGCATCTCAGGCCCTGCTCCAAATCCTCTAAATCAAATGATGCATTTAAAAAAAGATCCATAGATAACTCCTGCTGAAGCTAGAGAAGCCCTGCCCTATATCAATTGATATTATCAGACTTATTAATTTTTGTCACTCAAATGTCAACTGAAATCTCACGTGGTCTTGATTTGCATATCTCTAGTGTGAACACAGGTTCAACATATGTTGGCTATGTGTTTCCTCTTCTGTGAAACGCCTGTTTTTTATCTTTTGCCCATTTTCCTATCAGGTTATTCTTAATGATTTATTGTGCATTATATATTCTTGATACTGTTAGTCATCTATATTGCATAACACATTTATCTGTTTGTAATCGGTCTTTGCCATCTTTAAGGGATTTTTTTGATAAATAGGACTTAATTTTAATATAGTCAATTTGACCAAACTTTTCTTAAAAGTTTAAGAACTCCTGCCACACCCCAGAATCAGAAAAATATTCACTTCCATATGTTCTACTAAACATCTTATTTTGATATTTAAGTCTTTTTCCATCTCGAATTTCTCTTTGTCTATCATGTGAAGAACCAATTTCAATTTCTTCCCTACTTGATTTGTGCTTTATGTCCTCATCAATTCACAAAAGAAAACTTTTTTGAGTAAGCTACTTTTTTTTTCAAATCATTATTTCAAGTTTTTAAGGAACAGGTGTTATCTGGTTACAAGGATAAGTT
>NW_012118487.1:18762321-18810901 GCF_000951035.1 Colobus angolensis palliatus | reverse complement strand
TTTATATATATGTATATATATATATATATATATATATATCACATTTTCTTTCTCTACTTTTGGTTGATGGGCATTTAGGTTGGTTCCATATTTTTGCAATTGTGCTGCTATAAACATGCGTATGCATGTGTCTCTTTCATATAATGACTTCTTTTCCTCTGCATACTCAGTAGTGGGACTGCTGGATCAAATGGTAGTTCTACTTTTAGTTCTTTAAAGAATCTCCATACTGTTTTCCATAGTGGTTGTACTAGTTTACATTCCCACAAGTGTAAAACTGTTTCCTTTTCACCGTGTCTACACCAACATCTATTATTTTTTATTTTTTAATTATGGCCATTCTTGTAGGAATAAGGTGGTATCACACTGTGGTTTTGATTTACATTTCCCTGATTAGTGATGTTGAGCATTTTTTCATATGTTTGTTGGCAATTTGTATATCCTTTTTATTTTTTGTCTTTCTTGAGACAGGGTCTCACTCTGTCACCCAGGCTGGAGTGCAGTGGTACAATCTTGGCTCACTGCAACCTCTGCCTCCCGGGTTCAAGCAATCCTCCCACCTCAGCCTCCTCAGTAGCTGGTACTACAGGCACACACCACTATGCACAGTAATTTTTTTTTTTTTTTGTATTTTTAGTAGAGATGTGGTTTCACCATGTTGTCCAGGCTGGTCTTGAACTCCTGACCTCAAGCAATCCACCTGCCTTGGCCTCCCAAAGTGCTGGGATTAGAGGCACGGGCCACTGCACCTGGACTGTTTGTATATCTTCTTGTGAGAACTGTCTACTCATGTCCTCAGCCCACTTATGATAGGATTATTTGTTTCTTCTTGCTGATTTGAGTTCTTTGTAGATTCTAAATATTAGTCCTTTGTCAGATGGATAGTTTCTGAATATTTTCTCCCACTTTATGAGTTATTTATGCTGCTGATTATTTCTTTTGCTGTGCAGAAGCTTTTTAGTTTAATTAAGTCCCATCTATTTATCTTTGTTTTTGTTGCATTTGCTTTTCAGTTCTTGGTCATGAACTCTTTAGGCCAAGGTCTACATGAGTTTTTCCGATGTTATCTTCTAGAACTTTTAGGGTTTCGGGTCTTAGATTTAAGTCTTTGATTCATCTTGAATTGATTTTTGTATAAGGTGAGAGATGAGAACCCAGTTTCATTCTTCCACATGTGGCTTGCCAATTATCTCAGCACCATTTGTTGAATAGGGTGTGCTTTCCCCCACTTTATGGTTTCATTTGCTTTGTCAAAGATCAGTTGGTGATAAGTATCTGGCTTTATTTCTGGGTTCTCTGTTCTGTTCCATTGGTCTACCTGCCTATATTTATACCAGTACCATGCTATTTTGGTAAGTATAGCCTGTAGTATAGTTTGAAGTTGGGTAATGTGATGCCTTCAGATTTGTTCTTTTTGCTTAATCTTGTTTTGACTATGCAGGCTCTTTTTCGGTTCCACTTGAATTTTACGATTGTTTTTTCTTGTTCTGTGAAGAATGGTGATGATATTATGGTGGGAATTGCACTGAACTTATAGATTGCTTTTGGCAGCATGGTCATTTTCACAATATTGATTCTACTCAGCCATGAGTATGGGATATGTTTCCATTCGTTTGTGTCATCTGTGATTTCTTTCAGCAGTGTTTTGTAGTTTTCCTTGTAGAGATCTTTTACCTCCTTGGTTAGGTATATTCCTAAATATTTTATTTTCTTTGCAGCTGTTGTAAAAGGGGTTGAGTTCTTAATTTGATTCTCAGCTTGATCGCCGTTGGTGTATAGCAGTGATATTTATTTGTATACACTGATTTTGTATCCTGAAACCTTACTGAGTTCATTATCAGATCTAGAAGCTTTCTGAATGAGTCTTTAGGGTTTTCTAGGTATACGATCATATCATCAGCAAACAGTGACAGTTTGACTTCCTCTTTACCAATTTGAATGCCATTTCTTTCTCTTTTCTGATTGCTCTGGCTAGGACTTCTAGTAGTGTTGAATAGAAGTAGTGAAAGTGGGCATCCTTGTCTTGTTCCAGTTCTTAGAGGAAATACTTTAAACATTTCCCCGTTCAGTATAATGTTGGCTGTGGGTTTGTCATAGATGGCTTTTATTACCTTAAGCTATGTTCCTTCTTTACCGATTTTGCTGAGGGTTTTACTCATAAAAAGCTGTTGAATTTTGTCAAATGCTTGTTCTGCAACCATTGGGAAAATCATTATTTTTGCTTTTACTTCTGTTTATGTGGTGTATTTCATCTATTGGCTTCTGTATGTTAAACCAACACTGCATCCCCATCATGAAATATACGTGATCATGGTTCATTATCTTTAATATGTTGCTGAATTCAGTTAGCTAGTATTTTGTTGTGGAGTTTTGCATCTATTGTTCATCGGGGATATTGGTATGTAGTTTGTTGTTGTTGTTGTTGTTGTTGTTGTTATGTTCCTTCCTGGTTTTAGTATAAGCATAGTACTGGCTTCATAGAATGATTTAGGGAGGATTCTCTCTTTATCTTTTGGAATAGTTTCAGCAGGACTGGTACCAATTCTTTTCTTTTCATTTTGTTTCTTTATTCTTTTTTTTTTTTTTTTCCGAGATGGAGTTTCGCTCTTGTAGCCCAGGATGGAAAGCAATAGTGTGAACTTAGCTCACTGCAACCTCCACCCCCTGGATTCAAGCAATTCTCCTGCCTCAGCCTCCCGAGTAGCTGGGATTACAGGCACCTGCCACCACACCCAGCTAATTTTTGTATGTTTAGTAGAGATGGGGTTTCACCATGTTGGCCAGGTTGGTCTCAAACTCCTGACCTCAGGTGATCCATCTGTCTTGGCCTCCCAAAGTGCTGGGATTACAGGCGTGAGCCACCATACCCAGCACCAATTCTTCTTTGAATGTCTGACCAAATTCAGTTCTGAATCCATCTGATCCTAGCCTTTCATTGTTGGCAATTTTTTAATTACTCTTTTAATCTCACTACTTGTTATTGGTCTGTTCAGAATGTCTATTTCTTCCTGGTTTAATCTAGGAGGGTTGTATATTTTCAGGAATGTGTCCATCTCCTCTAGGTTTTCTAGTTTGTGCCCATAAAGGTATTCATAGTAATCTTGAATCATCTTTATCCATTCTGATTATTCCGTATCTTTTAAGTGGGCCATTTACACCATTTATAGTCAACGTTAGTAATGAGATGTGAGGTACTATTCTATTCATCATGCTAGTTGCTGCCTGAATACCTTGGGGTTTTTTTCATTGTGTTATTGTTTTATAGATCCTGTGAGATTTATGCTTTAAGGAGGTTCTATTTTTGTGTATTTCAAGATTTTGTTTCAAGATCTAGGACTCCTTGTAATGCTAGCTTGGTAGTGTTGAATTCTCTCAGCATTTCTTTGTCTGAAAAAGACTTTATCTCTCCATTTATGAAGCTTAGTTTCACTAGATACAAAATTCTTGGCTGATAATTATTTTAAGGAGGCTAAAGATAGGCCCCAATTGCTTCTCGCTTGCAGGGTTTCTGCTGAGAAAACTGCTGGAAATCTGATAGGTTTTCCTTTATAGATTACCTGATGCTTTTGCTTCACAGCTCTTAAGATTCTTTCCTTCATCTTGACTTTCGATAACCTGATGACCATGTGCCTAGGTGATGACCTTTTTGCGATGAATTTCCCAGGTGTTCTTTGAGCTTCTTGTATTTAGATGTCTAGATCTCTGGCAAGACCAGGGAAGTTTTCCTTGATTGTTCCCTCAAATAAGTTTTCCAAACTTTTAGATTTCTCTTCTTCCTCAGAACACCAACTATTCCTAGATTTGGTTGTTTAAATAATTCCCAAATTTTTGGAGGCTTTGTTCATTTTTTTATTCTCTTTTGTCTGTTGGATTGGGTTAATTCAAAAGCCTTGTCTTTGAGCTCTTATGTTTTCTTCTACTTGTGCAATTCTATTGCCAAAACTTTCCAGCGTATTTTTCATTTTGCTAAGTGTCTGTTTCATTTCTGGATTATGATTGTCTTTTCTTTATGATATCTATTTCTCTGGAGACTGTTTCATCCATATCCTGTATTTCTTTTTTTTTCTTTAAGTTGGTTTTCACCTTTCTCTGGTGTCTCCTTGAGTAGCTTAAATAATCAACCTTTTGAATTCTTTTTCTGGCAATTCAGAGATTTATTTTTGGTTTGCATTCATTACTGGAGAGCTAATGTGATCTCCTGGAGATGTTATTATAGAATCTTGTTTTATCATATTACCAGAGTTATGGTCCCTTCTCATTTGCGTAGATTGTTTCAGTAGAAAGATCTGGAACTCAATGGCTGCTGTTCAGGTTCTGTCCTATGGGTGATCCCTTGATGTGGTTCTCTCCCCCTTCCTCTAGGAATGGGGCTTCCTTAGAGCCGGACTGCAGTGATTGTTACTGCCCTTCTGGGTCTAGCCACCCTTCAGAGCTACCAGGCTCCACGCTGGTACTGGGGAATGTCTACAAAGAGTACTGTGATGTGATCCATCTTCAGTTCTCCCAGCCATGGATACCAGCACCTGCTCCATTGGAGGTGACAGGGGAGTGAAGTGGACTCTGTGGGAGTCCTTGGTTGTAATTTAGTGCACTGGTTTTCTTGAATGCTGGTTATGTTAGCAGTGAAGTTGTCACATGGACAGACTCAGGACCTCTAGTTAGCTAGGGTGTGGCAGGTGGTACCTGTTGTTTTCTCCTTCTCTGGAGCAGAGTTGTTCTGAGTCGCTGTAGTGGCTTGAGTTCACTGGCCTGAAGCCAAGAGGTGATGCTTTCAAGACCGTGCCAGCTGCAGTAGTAGAAGGGAGATGTAATCTTGCCCTACTTTGGCCAGGATGAGTACTCAGGTTTCTTGGGTAATGGGCAGGGCCACAGAGCTCCCTAGAGATTACATCTTTTGATTTTGGCTACCACGGTGGGGAGAGAAAAACCATCAGGTGGGGGCAGGGTTAGATGGGTCTGAACTCAGACTCTCCTTGGGCAGGGCTTGCTGTGGCCACTATGTAGTGGGGGAAGGGTGGCTCCCAGGCCAATTAAGTTATGTTCCCAGGGGAATTATGGCTGCCTCTGCTGCATCATATAGGTTGCCAGGGAAGTGGGGGAAAGCTGACAGTGACGCACCTTACCCAACTCCCCCCCCAGTCAGCAAGACCAGTCTCACTCCCGCCATGCCTCCCTAACTGCACTAGGGTTACACCCAGGCAGCCAGCAAGCAGGACTGAGATCTCGCCGCATGCTACAAGTCTGCCTGCTGAGAAAGCAAGCAGGGTTCTCAGGCCTTGCCTCCCCACCTGCCCACACATTCAGCCACAGCTTCTGTGCTCATATATGCACTTCCCATTTGCCCCTCACCCCAGATTCTACTCAGGAAAGTTCATGCTCAGTCAAAATTATTACAAAGTTCAGCTAGGAGCTTCCTTCACCCTGCAGCCTTCCCCAGTTCTGTTGGCTGCCTTCCTTTCCCCAAGCACCTCTGTGAGATAAGGCCAGGAATAGCTTCTCTGGGCTCGAGCTGAGGACTGGGAGTGCCTACGGGGCTCTTCCTGCTGCTTCTTCTACTTTTATATTTCACTTGGCTCCTAAATCCATTTTGTCACACGCATCCATGCAAAGAGAGTCCACCAAACAGGCTTTGTGTGAGCAACAAGGCTGTTTATTTCACCTGGGTACAGGCGAGATGAGTCTGAAAAAGGAGTCAGCAAAGGGTGGTGGGATTATCATTAGTTCTTACAGGTTTGGGACAGGTGGTGGAGTTAGAAGTAAGTTTTTTGTGGGCAGGGGGTGGATCTTACAAAGTACATTCTCAAGGGTGGGGAGAATATTAAAAAGTACCTTATTAAGGGCAGGGGAGGATATTACAAAGTACCTTCTCAAGGGTGTGGAGGGTGTATCATACAAAGTACATTCACAAGGGTGGGGGAATATCGCAAAGTACATTACCACAAGGGTGGGGAGGGTGTATTGTCACAAAGTCAATTGATCAGTTAGGGTGGGGCAGGAACAAATCACATGGTGGAATGTCATCAGTTAAGCCAGGAACTGGCTATTTTCACTTCTTTTGTGGATCTTCCATTGCTTCAGGCCATCTGGATGTATACATGAGGGTCACAGGGGATATGATGGCTTAGCTTGGGCTCAGAGGCCTGACACATTTTCCCATTGAGTATGTGTGTCGGAGGCCAACTTTCCCCCACCACACTTCAGGAACTCAAAGTTTTTTGCTGTCTCACAGCATTTGCAGTGACAGGTCACTTCTTACATAGGGTCTGTGAATTCTTGCAGTTTTCCTGATATGTTCCTGTGGTGGTTCTTGGAGTAAAGGTTCACAGTGTGAGTCTCCAGACCCTGTTCTGTCCATCTAAGCAGGAGCTGCACATTAGTCCTGTCTCCTATCGGCCAACTTTTCCAGCATCTCCCCCACAAAAACAATTACTATTGAAGTTACCAATGATTTTCATGTTAGCAATCTATCTTATATGCCTAGCAGTATTGATATCAAGAACTCCTTCCTTCAAGAAAAGTTTCTTTCATCAGCTTCTAGCACTCAGCTTTCTCCTGATTTTCTACTTACTGCTCCAACTAGTCCTTCTTAGACTCCTTTCAGGCTCATCTATCTCTAACTTGCCAGTAAATGCTGCTGGTATTCCTCAAGGTTCCATCCTATGCTCACACACAGAACAGTGCCTGAAGCATAGTAAATACTGAGTATCTGCGATTATCATCATCTAAACTCTCACTCTAAACTCTCTACCTAAGCCATCTCTTCCATTCCTTAATGCTCAAAACTTTAATAACTGTTTCTACACAGATGATATATTTCTTGCCCAGATTTCCCCTCTGAGTTCCTGATCCATACATATTTGATGTCTCTCTTCTATCTCCAAAGCCCCTAAAATCAGCATACTTTAAATTGAACTCATGATCTCCCTGCCAAGTATCAACAAACCTGCTCTTACGCAGTGTTTTTTGTGAATGGCACCACCACTCATCCAGATTTATACATCAGAAACACATTTCCTCGATTCAATTCATCACGAAGTATTGTTGATTTCCTAAATCTCGTTTGACTACTTGTCTCTATTTCTATTCTCACTATCCTAGACTCAATTTTCCATTACCTCTCACCTGAACTACTACGCACATGGGTCTTCCTGCACTAGTTGAGCCCCTTTCAACCTCTTCTCCATACTATAGCCAGAATCATCTTTCCAAATACATCATGTATCCTCCTACTTGAAATCTTTCAAGACTTCTTAGGATAAAGTTCAAAACTTTTAACATGACCTCCAAAGATCTGCATCGTCTAGATCTCATACCATGCTCTCCTCTGCATGCCAGGCATCATGGCAGTTCAATTCCTGACTCACAATGTTCCTTGCCACCAAAAGATCTTTACCCATGCTGTTCCTTCTGAATGAAAGGCTTTACAGTCAGCCCTCTGTGTCTGTATGATCACTTCCTTGGAGTCAACTAACTACAGATCAAAAATATTAGGGGGAGGGGAGTGGCAAGATGGCTGACTAGAAGCAGCTAGTGTGTGCTGCTCTCACAGAAAGAAGACAGAGTGACCAGTAGACACTAGCTATTTAACTAAACAGTCCAAGAGGACATGTTGGGATTCATCGAGGAAGCAATGCAACCCACATAGAACAGAAAAAAGCAAGACAAGACAGCTGCCCACCTGGGATTGGTACAGTGCCAAGGGAGGCTCCCCACTGCAGGAAAATGATGAATAAGAGCCCCAGGAACCCACGTTTCTGCCACAAACCTTTGCAATTTCAGGCTCTGGAGACCTCCCCTGACCCCCTTCCCCTGTGGCCTCCAGGCTGACACAGAAAGCGTGTGGAGTGTGCCACTCAGGCACAAATGGAGTGCCAAGGGTCTTGGAATCCTGAGCACTCCTGCACCAGCAGCTGTAGCTCTGCCAACAAAGGAGGCCAGGTTCTCACACATATCCCCAGGAGAGAGGCTGCATCCACAGTATTGAGAAGCAGACGAACTGCAAGCCTTGCCCCAACTACACCTCCCTAGGCAAAGCCCACTGGCCTGGGATCCCAGTGCAGCCACCCGACCCCTGCCTGAGCTCTCAAGCTGGTAGCAGCTCTGCAATTCCCTGAAACAGAGCTCCCAGAAGTAAAAGACAGGCCTGCCACTTTTGCTGCTGCACAGCCCCCACCCCAACTGCTATCAGAATCAGAAGGGAACAAAGAGGTTAAGGACTATCTCGAGCCTCCAGCACACCATAGTTGCCTTGCAGAAAAATTGGCCAGACTATTTTCCACTCAGGTTCCTCCTCCTGTTACTCCTCCTTGGGCAGGGCCTTCCGACTTGCCCCCAACAAGCCCCCCTCCCTGTCCCCAACACCCCAAGCACAGCCACCCCACACCCACTGAGCTCTCAGCTGGTAGCAGCTCTGCACTTCCCTAGGATGGAACTCCCAGTGGTAGGAGGCAGGTCTACCATTTTTTGCCACTACTGCAGCCCCTGCCCCTACTGCCCTCTGGCTCGGAATGGAAAGAAGAGCTTCAGGACTATCACAGGCCCCCAGCATAGCACAGCTCCCTTACAGAAAAGCAACCAGACTGTTTTCCACACAGGTCCCTGTCCATGTTACTCCTCACTACACAGGGCCTCCTGGACTGGGCCCCCAGCACAGCCACCCAGCCCCTGACTGATCAGTCAGTGGCAGCTCTGTGTTTGCCTAGTGAGGAAATACCAGAGACACTCTTCTGCCATTGCAGCTTCAGCGGTACTGCCCTAGCTGCCCTTGGGCTGAAGAAGGAAGAAAGAGCCTGGTTGCTTCACTGGTACCTCTAGCACATCACAGCCACCACAGGGAGAGGAACCAGTCTCTCTTCCCTGTGAGCCCCCGCCACCTACTCTTCACCTGGTAGGGCCTCTGGCTTTGGCCCCCAGAGCAGCTGCCCCACCCCCAGCTGAATATTCCCATTCGCAGTGGCTCTGCATTTCCCAGGGATGGAGCTCCCACAGGCAACTGACAGCCCCTCTGCCACTGCCACTGCAGTGGTACTGCCCTTGCCACCTACCCTCAGACTGGGGAAGAAACACAAAGATCCTGAGTGCCTTACTCTCACCTCCAGCATACAGCAGCCGCCCTATGAAGAGGCCAGTCCGTCTTCCCTGTGAGCCTCCAATTCCCCTGCTCATCATCAGGCAGGGCCTCCCTAGCTTGGGCCCGTAACACACTGGGATGATTATTCTGATTGACAACGGCTATGTATATCCTTGTGGTGCAACCAAAAGAGACAAATGAAAAGCCCTCTACCACTGACACTGCCAAGGTCCCCCCTCTCTGCTGCCCTCAAGACGGAGAGAGAACAAAAAGTCTGGCTTGCCCCAGGACTGCAGTGCCAAGCCTGGGAATGACAAGCTGAGGTCTGCAGCACCCAAGTGGGAGAGGAGCCCACACCCTCCTCTCCCACTTGAGAAGGGGTTCACTTGGAGCGCTGAGAAGGCACATGACTGCAAATGGAAGGAGACGCAAAAAAAGGAGACGCAGGGCTCAGCAAGAACCTACCTACTGGCCAGTATGCTTCAACACATCACAGCCCTAACTTCAACACCAAAAATACTTTGCTAATCTACCCGCCTATGAAAACACAGACAAGAATTCAGCCACAAATAGGTCAGGTATGGTGGCTCACGCCTGTAATCCCAGCACTTTGGGAGACAGAGGTGGGCAGATCACTCGAGGTCAGGAGTTCAAGACCAGCCTGGCCACCATGGTGAAACCCTGTCTCTACCAAAAATGCAAAAATTACCCAGGTGTGGTGGCACATGTCTGTAATCCCAGCTATTCAGGAGGCTGAGACAGAAGAATCACTTGAACCTGGGAGGCAGAGGTTGTGGTGAGCTGAGATCATGCCACCACACTCCAGCCTAAGCAACAGAGCAAGACTCTGTCTCAAAAAAAAAAAAAAAAAAAGGAAGAGAAAAAGAAAAAAGAATTCAACCACAAATAAAGACCCTGCACAGACCTGGCCCTCTAAAAACATCCAGAAATGAAAGCAACTGACTATAGTCAAGTTACACCACAGTTAAAGGAACATTAGCACCCACACAGAAGAGAAAGAGCCAGTGCAATAACTCTGGCAACTCTAAAAGCCAAAGAGTCTCCTTATTTACAAATGACCACACTAGCTCCCCAGCATTGATTCTTAACCAGAAGGCAACGGCTGAAATGACAGATACATAATTCAGAATCTAGATGGCAATTCAGATTATCAAGATTTAGGAGACAACTGAAACCCATTTCAAGGAATCTAAGGAATCCAGTAGAACAATTCAAAAGATAAAAATATGAAAATAGCTCTTTTAAGAAAGAACTAGGCCAGCTGTGGTGGCTCACACCTGTAATCCCAGCACTTTGGGAGGCCGAGGTGGGTGGACTGCTTGAGGTCAGGAGTTCAAGACCAGCCTGACCAACATGGTAAAACCCAGTCTGTACTAAAAATACAAAAATTAGCCAGGCTAGGTGGTGCATGCCTATAATCCCAGCTACTTGGGAGGCTGAGGCAGGAGAATTGCTCGAACCCAAGAGGCAGAGAGGTAGCAGTGAGCCGAGATTGCGCCACTGCACTCCTAGGCAACACAGTGAACGAGACTCGGTCTCAAAAAAATAAAATAAAGAAAAAAAAGAACCAAACTGAGCTGATGGAGCTGAAAACCTCCCTGTAAGAATTTCATAACAATCAGAAGTATTAATAGCAGAACAGATCAAGCTGAGGAAAGAATCTCAGATCTCAAAGAACAGTTTTTCAAATTAACTCAGTCAGATAATAAAAAGAATTTTTAAAAATGAACAAAAGCTCCAAGAAACATGGAATTATGTCAAGATGTCAAATCTATGACTCATTAGCATCCCTGAAAGAGAGGGGCAGGTCACGCACAAAGGAAACTCCATCAGGCTAACAACAGACCTTTCAGCAGAAACACTACAAGCCGGAAGAGATTTGGGACTTATACTCAGCATCCTTAAAGAAAAGAAATTCCAACCAAGAATTTCATATACAGCCAAACTAAGCTTCATAAGTGAAGGAAAAATAAAATCCTTTTCAGACAAGCAAATGCTAAGGGCATTTGTTACCACCAGGTCTGCCTTACAAGAGGTCCATAAGAGAGTACTAAATTTGAAAATGAAAGACCATTACTGACTACCACAAAATGCACTCAAGTACACAGACTATTAACACTATAAAGCAAATATATTAATACAATCAAGTCTACATAACAATCAGCTAAAAACATGATGACAGGATAAAACCCACACATATCAATATTAATCTCGAATGTAAACAGGTTAAATGCCCCTTTTAAAAGGCACAGCATGGCAAACTGGATAAAGAAGCAAGACCCAAGACTGTATGCTGTCTTCAAGAGACCATCTCACATGGAAGGACACTCACATGCTCAAAGTTAAGGGATGGAAGAAGATCAAGCAAATGGAAAACAAAAAGGGGCAGGGGTTGCTATTCTTATTTTAGATAAAACCAACTTTAAACCAACAATGATCAAAAAGAACAAAGAAAGGCATCACATAATGATAAAAAGGTTCAATTCAACAAGACTTAACTATCCTAAATATATATATATACACACACTCAACACTGGAGCACCCAGATTCATAAAACAAGTTCATAGAGACTTACAAAGAGATGTAGATAACCACAAACTAACAGTAGGAGACTTCAACATCCCACTGAAAGTACTAGACAGATCACTGAGGCAGAATACTAACAAAGATATTCAGGATCTAAACTTGATATTTGACCAAATGAACCTAACAGACATCTACAGAACACTCCATTCAAAAACAACAGAATATACATTCTTCTCATCTGCACAAGGAACATACTCTAAAACTGACTACACACTCATTCATAAAGCAATTCTCAACAAATTCAAAAAACCAAAATCATACCAACCACACTCTCATACTACAGCACAGTAAAAACAGGAATCAATACCAACAAGATCTCTCAAAACGTACAATTAAATGGACATGAAACAATCTACTCCTGAATGACTTTTGGGTAAACAATGAAATTAAGGCAGAATTCAAGAAAGTATTTGAAACTAATTAAAACAAAGATGCAACATATGAAAATCTCTGGGACACAGCTAAAGCAATGTCAAAAGCAAAGTTTACAGTACTAAATGCCCACATCAAAAAGTTAGAAAGACCTCAAATTAACAACCTAACATCACACCTAGGGAACTTGAAAAACAAGAACAAACCAACTCCAAAGCTAGCAGAAGAACCAAAATCAGAGCTAAACTGAATGAAATAGATGAGAAAAGCCACTCAAGAGATTAACAAAACCAAAAGTTGGTTCTTTGAAAGAATAAATAAGATTGATAGACTGCTAGCTACACTAATTTTTTTAAAAAGGGAAAAGATTCAAAGAAACACAATCAGAAATGACAAACGGGACATTACACCAACCCCAAAGAAATTTTTTTTAATCCTCAGAGACTATTACAAACACCTCTATGCACATAAACTGGAAAACCTAGAATAAATGGATAAATTCTTAAATATACTATCTTCCAAGATTGAACCAGGATGAAACTGACACCCTGAACAGACAAATAACAAACAGTGAGTAAATCAGTAATAAAAATCTTACCAGCTAGAAAAAGCCCTGGACAAGAAAGATTCACAGCTGAATTCTACCAGGCGTAAAAATAACTGGTGCCAATTCTACTGAAACTGTTCCAAAAAGTCAAGGAGAGACTCCTTCCTTACACATTCTATGAGGCCAACATCCTTCTGATACCAAAACCTGGCAGAGACATAATGAAAAAAAGAAAACTTTAGGCCAGTGTCTCTGATGAACATAGATGCAAAAATCCTCAACAAAATACTGGCAAACCAAATCCAGCAGCACATGAAAAAGCTAATCCACCATGATCAAGTAAGCTTTATTCCTGGGACGCAAGGTTAATTCAACATACACAAATCAATAAATGTGATTATCACATGAACAGAACTAAAAACAAAAACCACGTAATCTTCACAAGAGACAGATAAAAGGCTTTAGGTACAATTCAACATCTCTTCATCTTAAAAACCCTCAACAAACTAGGCATTGAAGGTACATACCTCAAAATAATAAGCCATCTAAATAAACCCATAACCAATATCATATTGAACAGGCAAAAGCTGGAAGCATTCCCTTTGAGAACTGCAACAAGACAAGGATGCCCACTCTCACCACTCCTATTCAACATAATATTAGAAGTCCTAGCCAGAGCAATCAGGCAAGAGAAAGAAATAAAGTGCATTCAAATAGGAAGAGGGGAAGTAAAACGATCTCTCTTCACAGATGATGTAATGCTATACTAGAAAACCCTATCGTCTATGCCCAAATGCTCCTAGGTCTGATAAACATCTTCTGGAAAGTTTCAGGATACAAAATCAATGTACAAAAGTCAGTAGTATTTCTCTATACAAATAACATCCAAGCTGAGAGTCAAATAAAGAATGCAATTCCATTCACAACAGCCACAAAAATAAAATACTTAGCAAAACAACTAACCGGAGAGGTAAAACAACTCTACAATGAGAATTATAACACACTGCTAAAAGAAATCAGAAGCAACACAAACAAATGAAAAAAAAAAAAAACAAAAAACTCCATGCTCATGGATAGGAAGAATCAATATTGTTAAAATAGCCATACTGCCCAAAGCAATTTACAGATTCAATGCTATTCCTATGAAACTACCGATGACATTTTTAACATAATTACAAAAAATCATTCTAAAATTCATTTGGAACCAAGAAAGAGCCCAAAGAGTCATAGCAACAGCAATCCTAAGCAAAAAGAACAAAGCTAGAGGCATCACACCACCCAACTTCAAAATATACTAAAAGGCTACAGTAACTAAAACAGCATTGTACTGGCACAAAAACAGACACACAGACCAATGGAACAGGTTAGAGAACCCAAAAATAAAGCCGCACACTTAAAACTATCAAATCTTCAACAAAGTCAACAAAAAAAGGCAATGGGGAAAAGACTTCCTATTCAATAAATGGTGCTGGGATAACTGGCTAGACATATGCAGAAAAATTGAAATGGAACCCCTGCCTTTCACCATATACAAAAATCAACTCAGGATGCATTAAAGACTTAAATGTAAAACCTAAAGCTACAAAAACCCTAGAAGAAAACCTAAGAAATACCATTCTGGACATGGGCCCAGGTGAAAACTTGGTGAAGATTCCAAAAGCAAATGTAATAAAAACAAAAACTGACAAGTGGAACATAATTACAGAGTTTCTGCATAGCAAAAGAAACTATCAACAGAATAAACAGACAATCTACAAAATGGGAGAATATATTTGCAAACTATGCATCCAACAAAGGTCTAACAAGCAGGATCTATCAGGAACTCAAATCAACAAGCAAAATACAACAACATTAAAAAATGGGCAAGGACATGAACAGACATTTCTCAAAAGAAGACATAAGTGCAGCCAATAAGCATATGAAAAAATGCTCAACATCACTAAGCATTAGGGAAATGCAAATCAAAACCACCATGAGATACCATCTCACACCAAACTCTATTATTTGAAAAGCCAAGAAACAACAGATGCTGGTGGTTGTGGAAAAAAGAGAACATCTATACACTGCTGGTGGAATATAAATTAGTTCAGCCACTGTGGGAAACAGTCTTGAGATTTCTCAAAGAACTTAAAATGGAACGGCCATTTGACTCAGCAATACCATACTGCATATATCCCCAAAGGAATATAAATCATTCTACCATGAAGACTCATGCCCTCATTGCAGCACTGTTCACAACAGCAAAGACATGGAACCAACCTAGATCCCCATCAATAGTGGACTGGATAAAGAAAATGTGGTACATATGCACCATGGAATACCACACAGCCACAAAAAAAAAATTAGACCATGAGATCATGACGTTTGCAGCAACATGAATGGAGCTGGAGGCCATTATCCTAAGTATCCTAATACCACACATGAAAACGTGGCATTTGGTTTTCTGTTCCTACATTAATTCATTTAGAATAAGTCGGAGCTAAACACTGAGTATACATGGACACAAAAAAGGGAACAATACACACTGAGGCCTACTTGAAAGTGGAGGGTGGGAGGAGGGAGAAGATTGAAAAACTACCTATCAGGTATTATGCTGATGACCTGGGTGACAAAACTATCTGTACACCAAACCCCTGTGACATGTAATTTACCCATATAACAAACCTACACATGTACCCCTTAAATCTAAAATAAAAGTTGGAAAGCAAAAAACGAAAATATCCAAAAACAGTATTTTTGGGGGAAAAAAACAATAAAAACAAAAATAATGCAAATAAAAAACAATATAACAGCTATTTTCATTGCATTAGATATTGGAAGTAATCTAGAGATGATGTAAAGTATACAGGAGGATGTGCATAAGCTATATGCAAATACTACATTTTATGCAAGGGACTTGAGCATCCACAGATTTTGGTATCCTCAGAGGATCCTGGAACCAATCCCCAAACATACTGAGAGCCAACTGTAGTCTAACTTTAGTTCAACAATCCTTGCCTCAGAGAAGTCATTCCTGACCTTTTAGAATAGGTCAAATTCCCCTAATTACTTAACAGCAACAAGAGCTTCTCATTTTTGTAATGCCTATTTTGGTTGCAATTTTACATGTATGTGATTAAGTCTGCTTGACCCCATCATACTGTATTACTCTGTGAGCTCCAGAAACTTAAGAGTTCATTTTTTTGTTGTTTTTTTTCTCACCATTTTACCTCCTATGACAAGGAGTGTTACATATGTAGTATGAATGAATAAATATTTTGTGAATGAATAAACAATCTGAATCCTTAAGAACTTTTCCTGGCCAGGCCATGGTGGCTCATGCCTATAATCCAGCACTTTCGGGGGCCAAGGCAGGAGGACCACTGGAGGCCAGGAGTTCAAGACCAGCCTAGGCAACACAGTGAGACCTTGTCTCTACAAAAATAAAATTTAAAAATTAGCCAGGCATGGTTTACTAAATGCTTTAATGCTTGCTTTCACTTTATAACTGAATTTGCAAAGAGAATCAACTATTTTCTCTTAGGCAGTAGGCTTTCAGTTTGAGTAATTGTTAATACCAGCAATTTAATTAGAAACCTTTGGCCTAATAATCCAAATGGATTCCTCAATCCATGGCTTACTAAATATTTTACTAAATATTTTTTTCTCACCATTCTAACCTCCTATGACAAGGAGTGTTACATATGTAGTATGAATAAATAAATATTTTGTGAATGAATGAAGAATCTGAATCCTTAAGAAATTTTCCTGGCCAGGCCATGGTGGCTCATGCCTGTAATCCAGCACTTACTAAAATATTTAGTAAGCACTCAATACCTGTTGTCTCAGCTACTTGGGAGGTGAAAGCAGGAAGATCATTGGAGCCCAGGAGCTGGAGACAGCAGTGAGCTGTGATCATGCCACTGTACTCCAGCTGGGGCAACATAGCAAAACCCTATCTCAAAATAAATCAATTTAATTAAATAAATTAAAAAGATCTTAAATGTATCTCTACATTTCCCTCACCCTATCACTTATTAAAATTTCCAGGGAGGGGGCTTCTGACGTATGTTTAAAATTTATTTTAAAAAATATTCTCCAGGTAATACTGATACCATCTCCATTTGGATTATTAGGCCAAAGGTTTCTAATTAAATTGCTGGTATTAACAATTACTCAGGCCGGGCGCGGTGGCTCAAGCCTGTAATCCCAGCACTTTGGGAGGCCGAGACGGGCGGATCACGAGGTCAGGAGATCAAGACCATCCTGGCTAACACGGTGAAACCCCGTCTCTACTAAAAAAAAAAAAAAAACTAGCCGGGCGAGGTGGCGGGCGCCTGTAGTCCCAGCTACTCCGGAGGCTGAGGCAGGAGAATGGCGTGAACCCAAGGCGGAGCTTGCAGTGAGCTGAGATCCGGCCACTGCACTCCAGCCTGGGCGACAGAGCGAGACTCCGTCTCAAAAAAAAAAAACAAAAAAAAAAAAACAAAAAACAATTACTCAAACTGAAAGCATACTGTCTAAGAGAAAATAGTTGATTCACTTTGCAAATTCAGTTATAAAGTGAAAGCAAGCATTAAAGTCGCATAAAAAGCCAGAGGAATGTGACCAAGAAATATTCCAGGATATGAACTGAGAGTCAGAACAGAATTATCTCAATGATTTCCCCAACCATGGCACAATGTAATGACTAATGAATATTTTACTGCATATATCCAATATATTCAGATATAAGTAGGCAAGGTGTGGGTATCAAAACAAATACAAAATATTTAGTAAGCACGCAGTATCTGTTGAATTACTTAATTAGTTAAATGAAGGAAAACAGTACAGTCACCTCCGTCAAAAGTTTTACAATGTAATTGAAAGACAAATTTTTAAACTCTTATAGTTGCAGACAAAGATAAAATTAACATTAGAAAGTTTAAAATCATTAAACACTTTATTTAAGAACAGTATGTTTATCAAGTTAGGACAGTGATATCATTTCTCAATTTATACATTCCTTTTGAAAATCTTAGAAAAAATGTTTCACCAATGTAAGGCACAACTCTTGAATATGCAGTGTAGTCTTCTCTCTTTATTTTGAATAACAGAAGCATGTAAATTAAATTATCCTCTTTGCACAATTATTCCCCCAAAACTAATTTATAACATATAATTATCTCCCTAAAAAGCAGTTATAAACCATAAATTGAATATGAATAAAATATGAAAAAGGGCACAAATTTTAAAGCCCTCCATGCAAAAAAAAAATTAATACATTGGCTTTACCTATAAATCTTATTTTGTTAATGCTAAGCACAGAACCCTTATGGGCTTATAAGAGTCTGCAAACAGCTACAGATGAGTCTTCTTGTTAAGAATTCATTCAATGCTTCTCAGAATAGCAGATTTTAAAAAACGAATTCACTGAGGTTTTCTCAAACCTCTGAAAATAAGGCAACAGTTCACAACTGATTTCAGAAATAGAATGTAAGTATTAAATTACAAATTCTACTAGGTCAGTGGGAGTGGATGGATTCACCTGGAGTGGAGCAGTGAAGGTTTATTTCACCTCTTTCAAGATCTCTCCATATATCCCACCAGTTTGAGATAGGCTGGGGGAGGAGGTGGAATAGCCTAAAAGTTTATATTTCTTATTTTAAAGTATAAAAACATACACTTAAAGGCTAAACCTATCTATAATCTACATCTTAATGTCAGCAGAAGATACTGCTTTCTACCCCAATCACCAGTTGAATCAGCCTTGCTCGTGATTTCAGAGCATAAGGTGTCCAGAAAAGAAAACTCAAGACTGAATGGACTGCCATAATGGGGAAGTACAGGTAGACAAAGGCCAGTAGGTGAGACAGCATTAGGGAAACTATCTACTATGTCTGAATAAGCTCTCCTACCTTACAAGCATCAGCTACTACATTTGAAACTATCCTGAGTGCTGCATTTCCTATATGTGCCCAGACTTGGTAATGCCCAATAAATTCTGTATGTTACCACATCTTGCATTTAATAGACAATTTGTTTAATGATACTCACACTTAATTGACTTTCTCATATCCTGAGTAGATTAATCTTAGAAAACTATTTCAAAGATAAATTTAAAATAATTAAAATAATTAAGGAACCCAGAATCTTGATTTAGAACACTGCTTTGATTTTTGTTATTACTTTGCGTTTATTAGTATATCCCATTCATAATTTTGCACTTTCAATATAAAATTAAATATTTACACAATTACACAAAATAATTGTCAACTCCAAATCAACATGAATGGAGTGACACTGAAAATATCATACTATTCCCCATAAAAGAGTTCAGTGCAAAATAATCATTACCTGGTATTTTACATTCAGTTTGTGTCTTTATCTCTACTCCCAGGCAAATATTCTCACTTAGGACCCAGTGCTTTAACTGCTTCTTGTAAAGACATTTAATTTATTGTTATTGCAAATTTATTTATTACTTATGGTTATTCATACAGAATTTATTACTTTCTAGAATTTTGGGATAAGAATCATAATCACTAATGCAAAATACTCAATTTTTTAAATGTTATATTTCTGTTTTTAAATATTAATAGTTCACTATTCTAAGTTCTTCATGAATAAAAAACACATCCCAAGTTCATGAGATCTATGCAGCTCACTACTGTACCAGGTATTAAAACCTTAAGATAAGGGCTAATCCTCATCACTTATGAGAATTTCTCAAGAATGGGTCCAATGCGCCACATTTAAATTTGCAGATTATTTTGTCCAGTTGCTCAATCAAGAGAAATACCACTCAAAGAAATCAATTCTAAATTCATGTCTTTAATGAACACTATGTTTTGCAACTTGTATAAAAACTGATCACCCAAGCACAGGCAAAAGGAATATATTTATCGTTAGTTGGCTTGCTAAAGTATTGACAACTAATCAGTGTCCTCTAAATACTCTTATTTTGGCAATAGCCCATAAGCTTAACTTTTAGAAAATTCAGCTTGATACAAGAAAATAATTCATCATAATTAGACAATATAATTTTTCCACTTTTGAGGCAAAATATATAAATCAATACTTGTCTACATGACTTGCAAAATGTCTATACACTAAGATTGCTACACTCTATAAGGTAACCAAAGTTAAGTGATACATACCCTGTAGAAAACACAATTCGTCTGGGGGGATGGTTGCACATATATTTAAATATATTAAAACCACCAAATTGTATATTTTAAATGTGTGATTTATATGGTATGTGAATTGTATCTCATGAAGGCTTTTTAAACAAAACAACACTGCTGTAACTTAAACCAAAAAAAATTTGTCACACATTGTTCTTTTCAGACATATTTTTATAAAGACAGAAATTAACATTTGTAGCATCAGCAAATTTGATTAGCAAATGTTACCCATGTAGGTATAATTGTCCAATCCACAGCCAAAGTGTGCCCCTGATGCTAACCACCCCTATAACTGAATAATCTATAAATTACAAAATGAGTTGTAATCCCCCATCCACTACCAGAACATGCCCTGTAACATACGGTGATTCTAAAAGAAACACAACTGCATGTGCCACCTCAATAGTTTCTCCAAACCTTCCAAGAGGAATTTTTTTCTTTAAATGTTCTTCTTTCAAGTCTTTTGTCATATCTGTGTGTACAAATCCTAAAAGAGAAGTTTGTTTAGTTGAAAAGGGTACACACTAAGACATCTGCTGAATTTCAAAAAAACATAATAAATTTGTTTCTGAAAATTTTAATTTGAAATTTTTTTTTTTTATTTTTTTTATTTTTGAGACAAGGTCTTGCTCTGTCACCCAGGCTACAACACAGTGGTGCAAAGACGACTCATTTTGTAGCCTGGACCTCCGGGGCACAAGTGATCCTCTTGCCTCAGCCTCCCAAGTAACTGGGACTATAGGTGTGCACCACCACACTCAGCTAGTTTTTGTACTTTTTGTAGAGATGGGGTTTTGTCATGTGGCCCAGGCTGGTCTCAAACTCCTGGACTCAAGGGATCGGCCCACCTCAGCCTCCCAAAGTGCTGGGATTACAGGCATGAGCCACCACACCCACTCTATAATTTGAAATTATTAAATAATTTTAATAGTTTTGTTGGCTGGGTGTGGTGGCTCAAGCCTGTTATCCCAGCACTTTGGGAGGCCAAGGCGGGCAGATCACCTGCGGGCAGGAGTTTGAGACCAGCCTGCCCAACATGGTGAAACCCCATCTCTACTAAAAATACAAAACACTAGCTGGGTGTGGTGGCAGGCGCCTGTAATCCCAGCTACTCAGAAGTCTGAGGCAGGAGAACTGCTTGAACCTGGGAGGCGGGCGGAGGTTGGAGTGACTCTAGATCGCGTCACTGCACCCCAGGCCTGGGCAACGAGCGAAACTCCATCTCAAAAAAAGCAAAACAAAACAAAATAGTTTTGTTAGTAATCAAGACACCAAGCCTATATTTTTATACAAGTTAACTCAATGAATATTTACTGGACACTAAAATATCTGACCCCCAAGTATCTGACCCACCTAGCAAAATATAAGTAAGTAGATACAAACATGAATGAAACAAAATTCCACTCTTTGGGGAACCTATGATTTGTGGAGGAAATGGTCACTTGCACACTCAATTATGATGTAAGAAGTCTGGTGAATATCCTGATAGAAGTATACATAAAATACCACAGAAGAGATTAATTTTCACTAAGGTAGGGATAGAAGAGAGTGGAAAGTAGTGTCAAAGGAAGGAAGGCATCACAAAAGTGGACACATGAACTGATTTGGTAGCTGATGATTAGAAAAGCTGGCATTTCCCATATCTGTATTTTAAAATCTTATGATCATATCGAATTCTGATACAAGTAAACACAGAAAATTCAAAATTTAATATAGTACTGGTGCATTCAGTAAAGCCCGATGAGAATATGTTCTAAAGAATGTATTAAGTTCTACAGTATAAAGAACTAACTACATATTATATAACCAACTAATCCTAAATAATTGCAAATATATACCAGGGAGAACTGTAGACTAATGAAGAAAATCTTGTAAGATTAATACAGGACATACAAGTACACATTATTAATAAAATGCTTAACTTAAAATCAGTATCCTGTATATTACTCAATCATTTGGGTTATTAAAAAGAAAGCAATATTTATCCTCATGAAAAGAATAGTTAGAAAAAAATTTTTTTAAGGTCAGGAAAAATAGATGGACTAAAAGTTCAACATGACATGTGAAGTAAACATTTAATGTGCAATCGCAAAAATATAGTTTCCAAATTGCCTTATGTTAAAACTAAATCTTTTATAGCTCAAACTATAGATAAACCTAAATATATTACCTTTTAAAGTACCATAATAAATGTGAAGTAAACAATGAATTAAGAATTAACATTAGGCCATTGGTTTATTACACAATACTATGTAATTACTTAACTTTCCTTTCTTTAGGTTTGCAGTTATAAATATCTATGCATATTCTTAAAAGTCTTGTGAAAAATATTCATAGATTTGTCTATCACGAAGCTTATGAATGACACTTTCATTAGGGAAAAACTGAAACAAGCTAAATGTCTTTCAATAAGAAACTGGTTAAATGAGTTATGATACATCCATACAACAAAATAATGCAGGTATTAAAAATAATGCTATATGTTCTCACTTGTAACTGGGAGCTAAAGAATGTGTATACATGGATGTGATGACAATGGAGATTTAGAAGGGTGAGAGGGTGGGACGGAGGTGAATAAGAAATTACCTAATGGGTACAATGTGTGTTATTCAGGTGATAAGACACCCTAAAAGCCCTGACTTCCCACTATGAAATCTATGCGTGTAACAAAACTGCATCTGCACCTGCATTCATTTGTATTTATACAAATAAATGAATAAGATAAAAATAAAAAATTAAAATTATGCTAGAGAAGGATATTTAAATCTAAAAATAACATTTGTGTATAAAATGTAGATTACAAATGAATTGTTATACCACTATTAAAAACACAACAAAAAACTTATACTAATGACTGAAAAAAGTATTATTATACCAAAATATTAACAGTGATTATCATTAGATACTAGAATTACAGGTAATGATTTTTATTTTCTTTATATTTTTCTGCTTTTTGCAAACTGTCTACAACAGATATATATATTACTTTTGTATTCAGATAAAAAGTTGTTGAAAAAATACACACAGTACTACCTTCAGATAGTCTGTAATGAAGGCCTGGAATAACAAAACTAATTTTGTATTATGTGTGTTTCACTGTGAAATTACACTGTGAAATACAGTCTTCTCTGCCATAAAATCTTACCACATTTATTTTAAAAGCTAGCAATATTTCCTTCATATCCTCTCATCTTTAAGAAGAATGAGAAGGCCAGAAGGAATGCAAGAATAAAAGGAGGAGCAGCTAACACAGATATTGATACTAGCCTCTGTAGAATTTCCAACGAACTGTAAATGAAACTTAATTTACAGTGAAGAGTCACAATAATCAACAGGCAATCCAATCATCTTAACAATATCATGGGGGTTCTTGCTATCCAAAGTTTTCTGCCTTTAGACACACGTATCTTCCTTTTTATTTTGTTTTATTTTATTTTATTTTTTTGACAAGAGTCTCACTCTGTCACCAGGCTGGAGTGCAGTAGTGCGATCTCGGCTCACCACAACCTCCGCCTCCTGGGTTCAAGCAATTCTCCTGCCTCAGCCTCCCCAGTAGCTGGGACTACAGGCATACGCCACCACGCCCAGCTAATTCTTGTATTTTTAGTAGAGACGGGGTTTCACCAGGTTGGCCAGGATGGTCCTGAACTCCTGACCTCAGGTGATCCACCCACCTTAGCCTCCCAAAGTGCTAGGATTACAGGCGTGAGCACTTAATACTTTTGTTGGCCCAGCCAACAAAAGTATTTTCAAAAGTGCCTCAGAGAGTATCCTAGGAAGCAAACCTCATCTCATAATAAAATCAGAATGAATAAAAATTGTCAAAAACATGTAAAAGTTCATGTTATTTTCTCAAAGACACAATTATCCTTTAAGTTCTTTTCGAACTCTAGCAAAATTAGCATAGAATACTTCCCAGTAACTCTCACAAACTCTCAGCATAAAAATCGATGCATTTTAACCTAAAAAACAAAAACAGAAAAACACGATAAACTACAGTAGAAATGGTTTGCAAGAAAGACCTTGTGACTATGCAAATCCCAGGCTCAACTTCTGACTCTGCTGGCCTGGCCTTTTCTCAAAGGCAGTATTTTGTGGTTAAAAAAACCACTGGATTAGGATACATTAAACTAGATTCTGTTCCCTGCTCTGCTAATACTATTAAAGCTATAACCTGAGAAAAATCATGTGCCAAGACCAGCTCGGTCATGGAGACCCCAACCCCGCAGTGCTAGAGGAATTAAAGACACACATACAGAAATATAGAGTGTGGAGTGGGAAATCAGGTGTCTTACAGCCTTCAGAGCTGAGAGCCTCAAACAGAGATTTACCTACGTATTTACTGACAGCAAGCCAGTGATAAGCATTGTTCCTATAGATTATAGATTAACTAAAAGTATTCCTTATGGGAAACAAAGGGATGGGTTGAAATGAAGGGATGGGCCGAAATAAAGGGATGGGTCTGGCTAGTTATCTGCAGCAGGAGCATGTCCTTAAGGTGCAAATCGCTCATGCTATTATTGTTTGTGGTTCAGGAACACCTTTAAGAAGTTTTCCACCCTGGGTGGGCCAGGTGTTCCTTGCCCTCATTCCAGTAAACCCACAACCTTCAGCATGGGCGTCATGGCCATCACGAACATGTCACAGTGCTGCAGAGATTTTGTTTATGGTCAGTTTTGGGGCCAGTTTATGGCCAGATTTGGGGGCCTGTTCCCAACAGTCATGTACTATTTGCAACTGAATGACTGTTTCTGTATCATAAAATGAATGAAATAGATGGAAAATGACAGATCTCTGAGGTTTCTTTTTTCTTTTTTTTTTTTTTTTTTGAGACAGTCTGGCTCTGTCACCTAAGATGGAGTGCAGTGGCACAACTGTGGCTCACTGCAACCTCCGCCTCCCAGGTTCAAGCGATTTTCCTGCCTCAGCCTCCCCAGTAGCTGGTACTACAGGCGCCTATCACCATGCCCGGCTAGTTTTTGGTTTTTTTGTTTTTTGTTTTTTGTTTTTTGTTTTTGAGACGGAGTTTGGCTCCTGTCACACAGGCTAGAGTGCAATGGCATGATCTCGGCTCACTGAAACCTCCACCTCCCGGGTTCGTGCCTTAGCCTCCTGAGTAGTTAGGATTCCATGCATTCGTCACCACACCAGGCTAATTTTGTATTTTTAGTAGAGGCAGGGTTTCACCAGGTTGGTTGCGCTGGTCTCAAACTCCTGGCCTTAAGTGATCAGACTGCCTTGGCCTCCCAAAGTACTGGGATTACAGGCGTAAGCCACCATGCAGCCTGGCCTGAGGTTTCTGTTAGCCCTGCAACCCTACAATTCAAAGATTAAAAGTATGCCTCATTAAGTACTCTTCATGACAACTTTACTTGAAATTTAGGGAAGTAAGTTCCCCTAAAAGGGCCCTCAGTTCTCACATTGGTATGTACATAGAGGTTAGAATACTTCTAATTCAAGAAGCACTAATGCTAACCTGGGTTTTCATCCATGCTGTGTTGAAAGGAACTGATTGGCCCTTCTGCTGGGTAGATGCTAGTTCTGATATGTTTGTCCTTTTGGAGACAAAATTAAGGCCACAAAAGTTGTGAGTGACCATTTGAACATGTTTTTTCACTTCGGGAAAAAAGCAGATCTAGAATAAGGCATGAGATACTGGAAGGTCTCCAAGCCTTAGACAGGCAAGGAGACCTAAGCAGTGAGACACTTTCAGGGACAATCCCAGAGAGATGGAATATAACCTCTACCACACAGACACAGGCTGTCACCCTTCTTTCTCCTTGTATTACTTTCTAGTCTGTGCTTTCTGTGCTTGGCCCCAAAGGACTCTCCCCCATATCATCCTTTCACTTCATTTGTAAAACTCTGGAAATTTTGCCCTACTCCTCTTTTTGCTAGGTATACATTTACAATGCCTTTCACACTAGGCTATTATAAATTACAAACTACCAGTAGGTGCCACTGTCCAACAAATAATGCTACTGCATCTCCTGGAGTTAGGGGTTTCCAATTTGAAGGACAGACATGTGATCCCCCAGAAACAACCAAGTAAGCTAGATATGGAACAGATAAAGGCTGACATCTTGAAGCTTTTAATAAGGTCCTGTTAAACATTACAGCCTGGATTCACCTCTGCTATGGTCTATGTCTATGTTAGGTCGGATCTGTACAATCTAAATCCAACATGATTACAAGAAGTCCAGAACAGGAATGATGTTCAGCCACCCACCTCGAATGAAGAGTCTCCCTCTACTGCTCAAGCTTAGAAGACAAGGGTGTGATTTATTTAGGGAAAGCTTGCCACAACCTCTCCAGAGACCTATGAATGGATACTTGGGATAACAAATATCAGGGGACAGCTGCTAGCCAGCACTGAACTCTGCACTAAAAGTAAAGTGGATGAAAGAGGCCAAGCTGAAAGGAAGGGATGAATTCACCAATGCTGGTTTTTCCTCTGTGATTATGTTATTTTCTATGGAGGACAAGCACATGTCCAAAGAGCCTCTCTTCATTTTCTGTAGCTTTTTAAAACATGTATAAACTTTACATTTTTGAGGAATTTTAGGTTTATAGTAAATTGAACACAACGTTCAGATAGATCCCATGCACCCCCTTTTCACCCCTCCTTCCCATTTCCCCCATTACTAACATCTTATCTTAGTGTGGCACATTTTTTACAACTGATAAACCAATATTGATATATTATTAAGTAAAGCCCATGGTTTATATTAGGGTTCACTCTTTATTTTATGTATTTATTTATTCAATTATTTAATACCATTTTGTCTTCACAAGCTAAGAGGTCACTCTTTAGACTGTACAGTTCTACAGGTCTGGACAAATGCATAATATCATGTGTCCACCATTATAGTAGCATACAGAATAGTTTTACTGCCCTAACAATCTGTAGCTTTTTAAAACTCATGTATCTGTCCCCACTTTATCAGAAATTAAAATTTATCAGAAATTAAAAATGTAAAGCTAGTCTCTAATGATAAATTACTCTGGGCTCTATGGAACTTCCATGTCATTTTACATTAAAGGTTATGAACCACATGATCTTCATTTATAAATATATTCACAACCCAGGGCATGACATATAAATAGTCTCTTGGATTCCATATCATGTATCACAGACTTGAAGAGAGAGATTAAGAGTCCTTAAACAACTCACACACCCTTCTTTCTGCTTATATTACTTTCCGGTCTGTGCTCTCTCTTCTTGGCCCCAAAGGACTCTTCCCCCATATCATTCTTTCACTTCATTTATAAAATTCTGGAAATTGTGTGCTCTACTCCCCTTTTTGCCAGGTATATATTTACAATGCCTTTCAAAATAGGCTATAAAATTTACAAACTACCAATAGATGCCACTGTCCAACAAATGATGCTATTGCATCAACTGGACAGTCAGAGGTTTCCAATTGGCTACAAAGTTATCACTTCTTAAATCAATGAAAAGATAACTGAAATGACAAGCACTAAACCAATTTAGAGTAAAGATACTTCTAGTTTAGTTCCATATATGTGATTAAAAACCTAGTACAATTTTTACAGGAACTCTTTAGGAACAGGGATACTCTTGCTCATAAAAGTAAATGCATGGCTCCTGCCCAGTGAGAATTTATATTTGATAAACTCTAAAGATACAGGCTAGGCGTGGTGGCTTATGCCTGTATTCCCAGCTACTACTGAGGCAGGAGGATAGCTTGAGCCCAGAAGGTCAAGGCTGCAGTGAGCCAAGACTGCACCACTATACTCCAACCTAGGCAACAGAGTGAAACCCCATCTCAAAAAAATTTTTTAACAATTTTTTTCAAAAGATTGTTTCCTTTATCTATTTCTGACTAGCTATACAGTATAAATAGAAACACTTCATTTCCATATTCCTAGGTCATTATTTTAGTTTTCAACATTTTTATATACAGCAGAGCCTTTATATTTAAAAAGGCATCAGGATTTTAGCTTATCACTAGTACTAACGATTGTGAGATGGGGCACTATTTGATGTATCTACCAGCTCAGATGTCCACTCTTTGATTAAAGTTTTCAGGACTCAAAAATAACAAAAACAACCACAGATACTTTTCTAAGGGAGAAGAAATAAGGCTCTTACCAAAAAACCAAACCAAGATTTTAACCAGAACAAATTTCTGTCTTAATATTATGTTTGTAGAAGGAAGCAGAGTGAGAAATCCACTTCATTCCAAACAGCACATAAGAACACTTAGAATATCTGCTCTGAGTAGCTGCCAAACCCATGCAAATCTTTGCCACCAAGATTTTCTCCAAGCAGTAAACACAAAAGCTCTTCAACTTAAAAAATAAATAAATAAAAGTGCTGAAACACTTAAAGTATCCTCTAGAAATAAACACAATACTATTTGTCAAAATTAAAAATGCATATACCTCTGAGGTCTTGGCAGTTCCAGTCCCAAGATTACACTCATAAATGTGCAAAATAAACTATATACAAGTATTGTCACTGCAGTTGTAACAGAAAAAGTTCAGAACAAAATAAATGCCCATCAAAAGACAACAGGTTAAATAAGTTAGGCATACCCTTAAAACAAACATTATTTTCTGTTTTCATTCAGCCATTAAAAGTGACACAACAGTCACAAAACACCAATTATTACATGATTCCATTTATATGAAATGTCCGGAATATGCAAATCTGTAGAGACAGAAAGTAGTTTAGTGGTTACCAAAACCTGGGGAGATTGGAAAGAAATAGGGAATGAATGCTAATGGGTTTAGGATTTCTTTAAAGATGATGAAAATATTCTAAAATTTACTGTGGTAAAGATTGAACAATTCTGTGACTTACTAAAACCACTGAATTGTACAATTTAAATGGGTGAATTGTATGGTATGTGAATTGTATTTTCACAAAGCTGTTATTTTAGAAAGTGAAGCAGCTCTAAATGGAAAAACATAGAAACATCACCAAGGTATATTGTTCTATGAAAAAAGGAAGATACAGAACACTGTGAATTGCATGATACAATTTGTGTTTTCTTACACTCACGCCTAGCCTGCTTTATTGGCTTATATGAAATACAAAAGAAACTATGTAGTTAACAGCAATTACTTTTAAGTAACTGAATGTCCAGAGGAGAAAAGATTCTTCATGCTTTTTGTACTTTTGAATTTTATACAATATTATCTATTCAAAACACATATTTTTTTGAGGTAATATAGCCATTATAGGTTCCATTTATCAAATATTGTTTCTAATATTCAATATTTTCCAATCAGTAAGATTTACCATGAACAGTTTATTTCATATTTAAAGTAATACCAAAGATTAGCAGCTATTGATCTATAAGAACTGTCAACAGTATTAGGCAATGAATGGCAGCCTAATGTATTATTTTCCTTGTTCCTTGCGTTTCCTGTTATAATTTGCTTTTAAACTGTTTTCCTGCTAATTGGAAACTCTATTTGAAGGTGACCAGGAAAACTGATATAAAAGGACACATATTTGTTAACTCTGATGTTTGTTAGCTCCGTTAGAAGATCTGTTGAAGAATCTGGTTGAAATTACTATCTAAAATAAAGTTGGTAAATAATCCATAGAACTGATGTAATTCTACTATTTCAAGTTGCACTTTGCTTCTGACTAATGATGCATATTCATACTATCAAATCTGCTAAATATACATAAAGGCCACCCTATTAAATGGCAACATGTTCAGCTACAGATCGTTATCTGTAGTATAAATTGCACTGGAAATCCATAATATATAAATATATATTATGCTCTATAAGGGTTCTATGCTCAACGAAAAAGGGGAGTGATAAATCAAACCACCACTTTAAAAAAAAAAAAAAAAAAGACTGCACTGGAAAGTAAAATCTTTAAGAAAGAAAGACTACAACCACACTTCCATAACAATCTTAAAACTTCCCCTTAGTATGCAAACTGGATTCCCACTATTTAGTCTACTGCCTTGACAACTATTTACTCTTAACTAGACAAAATTAAGCATTCTTTCCTTCTTCAACATTTCCATAGCACCATATATGTACCTCTATTTTATATTTATCATAAGACATTGCAATTATTTGTTTACATGTCAGTCTTTTTTACTATACTTAGCTCCTTGTGCAGAAATATCTATTCATTCCTGTATTTGGGGAGCTAGCACAGCCCCTGCACGTAGG
This sequence comes from Colobus angolensis palliatus, assembly GCF_000951035.1. NCBI lineage: Eukaryota > Metazoa > Chordata > Mammalia > Primates > Cercopithecidae > Colobus > Colobus angolensis. The sequence continues at coordinate 18,780,990 of NW_012118487.1, read as the reverse complement.
AGACATGCCAGAAAGTTTGCTGCATGAGTTACTGTTAGCTAAGAACACTTGCATTTCCTATAAACCATTCAGCTTTTAAATTATCATGAACTAAAATTAACCCTTCATTACCCACAGTATTCCAATCCTGAAAAGAGAGGGAAGCAAATACATGTAGTTCCAAACCACAAATAATTTATTCCATAGATGGTTCATCTAGGCTAACGCTAAAAATCAATCAGCTTGCATAAAGCATACACAAAGAGAAAACAGCACTAAGATAACAAAAATGCTGCTTTTGGATTGCTTTTTCTTTTTCTTTCTCTTCCTACTCCCAGAAAATAGATGTATCTGAACCACAGTCACTTATCAAATATTCATAGATTTAGAATGTCTGAATGTAGCTAGTCGCTGTGCCAAAAAAAAAAAAAGAATTGAAATAAAGACACACTATAGACCAAAAGGGTTAACAGGATATTCTGATAAATCCCTGATACCTGCTGGCTCAACCTCAGTGCCAAAGAAAACACCAACTGTAAGGTCCAAGCTGGAGCCGTTAGTGACTGGAAAGGGAAAGTTGGCAAACGTCTACTTCAGCCCTCTCTTCCTTACAAATGACCAACGAACCAAAATAAACTGCCTTTTCTTATATAGGTGATTAATTCTTAAGTACCTACAGTAGGCTAGGGCAAAGATTCCATGGCTAACTGGTAGAGGTAAATAAAAACACTTGTGTTACTCAAAAACCAAGTAAATACCTAATCAAAATTTCTAGCACACCAGCTAATTAGTGATAATGTATTTTTGAGTTTTAGCACCTTTTTATTACCCTTTTCATTAATCCAGGCAATTTTATCAACTAGTAACCTGGCAAAAGGCAAATAATGGAAAAGTAAAAATTAGGAAAATGGGAGGTTCCAGATAGTTTACACAGACCATAGTAGTAAAAGAACAAAACTATCTAAAGTTTGCGTAATGATATAAAGGAAACCTAAGAAGAAATTTTTTATTTTTATAGAGACAGGGTCTCGACAGGGTCTCGCTCTGTCACCTAGGCTGGAGTACAATGGCATGATCATAGCTCACTGCAACCTCCAACTCCTGGGCTCCAGCAATCCTCCTGCTTTAGCCTCCCAAGTAGCTGGGACTATAGGTATGCACCACTATGCCCAGCTAATTTTTTTTTCTTTCGGTACGGACAGCATCTTGCTATGTTGCTCAGGCTGATCTGGAACTCCTGGCCTCCCAATACTCCTGCCTCAGCCCCCTGCATGAGCTACCACAACTGGCAGGACATTATTTTTAAGCTTCCATTAGGTGGAAATCAAAAGACAAAGCTTTTAGTAACAGTTCTTCCATAAACTAGATGTATAACCTTAGGCAAGTCACTCTGAATCCCAGGTATAGTTTTCTAATCTACAAAAATGACTGGAAAAAATGATCTCTAAGACCCTCTCCACCTTAAGTTATTCCATTAGTGCTAAATTTAAAAATAAAGACTATTATGTTTTGGATGTTTGTCCCCTCCAAATCTCATGTTGAAATGTGATTCCCAGTGTCGGAAGTGGGCCTAGCGGGAGGTGTTTGGGTCATGGAGGCGGATTCTTCATGAATAGCTTGGTGCCGTCCACATGTAACAAATGAGTTCTCGCTGTTCACGCCAGAGCTGGTTGTTTAGAGCCTGCCACCTCCTCTCTCTCTTGCTCTTGCTACCCCCATATGACTTGCCTGCTACCTCTTCACCTTCTGCTATGATTGAAAAAAAGCTTCCTTGGCCTCACCAGAAGCTGAGCAGATGCTGGTGTCATGCTTGTACAGCCTGCAGACCCGAGAGCCAAATAAGCCTCTTTTCTTTATGAATTACGTCAGATAGTCCTTTATATAAATGCAAACAGGCTAACAGATAGACTTTATATAGAATATGAGGTACAAGAAATTTTTTTGAGTCTCCCAGTTCATTATTTCATTCTTTTCACAATCATTTTACAAACTATTCTACCAAGATGTCAATTACTAATGTTCCAAATAATAGTTTCCTGATAAAACAATAATCATAATCAAGTTATTTTAATAAAGTTTTCACTAACCTGGTGCAACTACATTCACTCTAATTTTCTTTCTTGCTACCTCTTTAGCAAGAGCACGTGAAAATCCAACTAATCCTCCTTTACTGGCACTGTAAACAGACTGGCCAGAATTGCCTTTTAAGCCAACAATGCTTCCTAGGACAAAAAAAAAAAAAAAAAAAAAAAAAGCATATTAAATTCAATTAATGGGGTTACTTGAAAATTCAGAAAATTTATAGTAAACAAAAAGGTAAAACCCACTTCACCTTGTCCTTTGTTAAAATTAGAAATTCTAACCATTGTCATCAGTCATTTACAGAAGATATAAGAGTCCAAGTCTGCTCCAGATACATACAGAAAACAGCATCTGAAAGCAGCTGATATAAAACTGCCAATGCAGGTACTTGCAAATTGATCCATTATGTGAAGGGGACATACTCTAATTTGTGAGTATGTCAGATATGATGAAAACTCTGTATGAAAATTCTGTGGTATTTATAAAGGCTTCCAGCAGGTAGAGGTTAAAGCCAAAAAAAAATTAGTCAGACAAAAGCTGACTAATTTTATGATTCTACAACACAGACATAAGGCAGAAAGCTCTCATTTTCTCTTTAAAAACTAGTTCATTTAAAGACAAATCTCACTAAAATTGAATTATGTGCATAACTCATTTTATTGTTCTGCTTCATTGTGCTTTGCAGATATTGTGGGGTTTTTTTTGTTTTGTTTTGTTTTTTTTAACAAATTGAAGGCTTGTAGCAACCCTTCATCAAGCAATCCTATTAGCAGTTTTCCAACAGCATGGCTCACTGTGAGCAGTGCTCACTCTGTGTCTCTTTGTCGCATTTTGATAATTTTCACACCATCTTAAACCTTTTCATTATTATTATGTCTGTTATAATGATCTGTGGTCAGTGATTCTTGATGTTCACTGCTGTTGGGGTGCCACAAACAAAATATTACTGCTCATTGACAATGCATCTGCTCACCAAAGAGCTCCGATGGAGAGATGTGCAAGGAGATTAATGTTTTTTTTGTGCCTGTTAACACAATATCCTTTCTTCAGCTCATGGGTCAAGCGATAATTTTGACTTTCAAGTCTTATTTAAGAAACACTTTATAAGTCTATAGCAGTCATAAATAGTAATTCCTCTCAGGAATCTGGGCAAAGTAAATTGACAGCCTTCTGGCAAGGATTCACTGTTCCATATATCATTCAGAACATTTGTGATTCATGGCAGGACGTCAAAATATCAACATTAACAGGAGTTTGAAAGAAGTTATTTCAACCCTCATGGACGACTTTGTGGGGTTCAAGACTTCAATGGAGCAGAATTACAACTGGAGCCTGAAGATGTGACCGAATTGCTGTAATCACGAGATTGCAGCAATTCAATTTGTGTGACTTACATTCCTGAGATACTCGCTTTATTCTGGTGGAGTAGAACCAAAGCTACAATATCTGCGAGACATGCTTGTACTGTCGATCTAAATTGGCAAAGCTTCAATTATAAACATTTTGTAAAAGTGCAATTTCATTACATTCAGTGATGTATTGTAAATTGTACTGCCTGCTGAAGATTCTTGAGTGACCACATCTAATGAATATGTAATAATTTTTAATTCAAGTATCAACTATATGCAAATAAATTCTTGCAAAACAGAAGTGGGGAAGTAATTTTCTGCACCACTGACCTGTACTTATGATATAAAAATTAATCAAGGACCTCACAAAATTTTTTAAAAGTAATTTTAAAAAAAGAAAACATTCCAAACATCTATTAGAATCAACAAGTTCAGTATTAGAATATTTATCTACATTATATATTGTCAGCCAATTAATAATAAAGGAAGAGAACTATGAAGTACACAGACAGAAAAGACATCAGACTGAAGAAATGCATATGGAGAGAAAAAGAAGGGTTTATCAGAAAGAAAAATAGAGAGAGACACAAAAAAAGAAAAATACATGCACGAAAAAAATACCAAACAGGGCTGGTCAGATGGTAGCAGGTTATCAGAACTTATTAACAATAGTGTCACTAAAGTTGGTGGCTAAATATGAGTGGCTTTTAAAAAAAAAAAAAAAGAAATACCAAACAGAAGCTTTAGCAGCTTTGATTTGTGCCATGCACTACTGTTCATCAGGTCAAAAAGTGATAATTTCTGAAATATCAATGAAGTGTCTGGCAGTTTAAAGTAGTCCTTTCTGCAGTAAGATTCTCAATTTACTTTTTATTATGTATTATTTACTTTTAGCTCAATTCTAAAAGTTTTGCATGCATAAGGAGGACTGATGGGTTTTTTTAAATACACCTAAAAACAAAAAGAATATTTTAGAGTTAAATAAATATACCTCAGGTTATCAGGTGACAGATACAGGCCTGTCTGCCTACTTATAAATATTCCAAGTCCTTATCTGGCTGTGTTAAAAGGCAAAGGTTGACTCATTGACTAATCTCTTATATAAGAAAACGGATCCCTTAAATCTTTAAGGGTAAATGTCCAAAATGCTCTCATGTCCCCTCAGTTTATTAGCATAGTATTCTTTCCTTTTCTCATTTTCAAAACAGAAAAATCCTAAATTCTGGCTTGAAAAACCATTTCCTACATTTAAAAGAACAGGATCATTTACTTTTATGGAGCAGCATCCCCCTTTTGTGGCCTTTTAAGGTTTTACCATTTGAAAATAAAAACAAATTGTATACTAGTATTTCCAAATTACCAAACTGAAATAAAATTTCAAGTCATTTTGCATTTTAAGTTCTATAGGCATATACTCCACAGTTTATCTGCCCTGTGGGTTAAATGAACTGAAAACTAAGGGTTACTTACATCCATTCTTAAAAACAGAGAAATTTTATCCTCCTTTAAACCTCTACACAAGATTTAATAGTAACCCACGCAACTGCTGTAGACAATATTACCTAGCCCCTACGGTCTACTTTAATTCCTTGTCCATGTTTTAAAAATCAGGTTCCTGGCTAGGCACGTGGCTCACGCCTATAATCCCAGCACTTCAGGAGGATCACTTGAGCCCAGGAGTTAAAGACCAGCCTGGGCCACATAGTGTGACCTTGTCTCTATTTAAAAAAAACAAACAAAAAGTTTCACATAAAAATCAGGATGGTCCAATTTCTCCTGAAAAATCAAAATTGCTGGCAACACTGGGACCACATTCTTGCACACCAACAATCTACTGAATCTAAGTAGTGGCCTCCACCATTCCATATGGGCGCTGGATATCACTTATCACATGGCTGGTACGGTCATTTTTCTAGTACTCAGTGGTGTCACTCATTTAACACCGGCCTGACTCCTACAGGGATGTGAATGTGCGACTCTTATTTTACTCATTAATCAATTAATTAAATCCTTTTTTCATAGACAATATAAATTTCATTCATGTTTCACAATAAATTATAAATTAGTGGATTAAATATTTTTATGGTAAGGTATTATGGGATAATTATAAATTCACAAAGGTGAAGACTCACCTACATTAACAATAGACCCTCCCTGTTGTTGAATCATAGCCCTCATGGCAGCTTTACAGGTCAGCATGGAACCCAAGAGGTTAGTATGAAGCTGAGATACCATATCTTCAGTTTTTGTTTTTACTAAAAGACTATCCCTACAAAATGAAACAGCATATAACAGTATATAGTAAGATAAAAACAAACAAAAAAAGTCAAGACTAATGACATTTTTACTGAAAGTAGAGTGCAAGAAGTGCTTCCTATCTGAGCTAGAATAACTAGAACACCTAGAGTCCCATTTTGAACTTGGCTTGAGAAACATTAAAATAACAATTGATAAACCAAAAAGGATCCACTTGGAAGACAGGTTCTTACCCCGTCTCAGCTTGAGTGGAAATATTCTTAACCCCTAAAAGTAGTACCATGTAGCCAAAATAGTTTGAATGACCTGAGCAACTGTCATACTAAGCCTTGTTTAGCAAGAAAATTAATATGTTATTCTAAATATTCTCTCAAAATTCATCTTTTAAAAAATAATATCCACTCCATGATTCTATTAGTGTTAAGTTCACAAACTGGCAAAACGTATACATGGTGACAAAACTCAGAAAATAGTTACCAACAAGAAAGTATTGAGAAGACACTGCCTTCTGGAGCACTGGAAACATTCTACACCTCAGTATGTGTGATGACTACAATGTTAAAATCGATTAAGCTGGGCCGGGCGCGGTGGCTCATGCCCGTAATCCCAGCACTTTGGGAGGCCGAGGGGGGCAGATCACGAGGTCAGGAGATCAAGACCATCCTGGCTAACACGGTGAAACCCCGTCTCTACTAAAAATACAGAAAAATTAGCCGGGTGTGATGGCGGGTGCCTGTAGTCCCAGCTACTCGGGAGGCTGAGGCGGGAGAATGGCCTGAACCCGGCAGGCGGAGCTTGCAGTGAGCCGAGATCCCGCCACTGCACACCAGTGTGGGGGGACAGAGCGAGACTCCGCCTCAAAAAATAAAAATTTAAAAAAAAAAAAAAATTTAAAAATCGATTAAGCTGAACATTTATTATATGTTGTATCTCAATATAAAATAAAATAATTATGGATTGACAAGTTTTAAAATAGTTTTTACTCCCAGTTAGAAATAAAATAAACATATTAACTTATACTAATAAAAGACATATTAGGAATAAAAGTTGTAAATATATATCAGAAATTTATTTAAATCTGTGACCAACCTGTTAATACCAGCTGCATTTACCAAGAAATTTACTCGACCTAAACGTTTCTCCATCTCTTCAAACGTATTTTGAACATCATGTTCTTTAGCAACATCACAGCTAAATGCCAAATGATCTCCTACATAACAAAGTCAAATAAGAATTAATTATAAGTTATAACTCAAATTTTAAATGTACTCAATACACATTCGTTAAGCATTTACCTAAGATGGCAGGCCTGTGCCTAGAGATTTAAAAAGAGATTTTTTAGAACCTAGAGATTAAAAAAGTAATGTCATGAGGCCTGGCTTTCATAGAGTTGGTCTAATCAAACTGGGATGGGGGAACAAAGAGGAAATAAAGTACTACTACAGAAAGTTAATTTTAAAATTTTCTTTTTAATCAACAGAGGGGAGGGCTTTTTCAAGTTATAAAGCCTCTGTAAGATTCATCTACTAGTATTTATAGCTTTAACACTGAACTCACGCTACCCAATCAGACAGTCTTCTGGGTTTTATATTCTTTTTTGAAATTTATGTCTAATTCTGTCAGGTTTTTGTTGCATTAGTTTCTTTGGCCCTGAACAGGAACTCTGAGGTTTCTTCTTTTTAAGTGCTACGGATGCACTATGGCACATATATTATAACGACTATTATTCAAACCTGACCATCAGGAGAGACGAGACAACACAGGAAGCTGTAAAAATGCTAAAACTATAAACCACGGGGGGGGGGGAACACTTTTTACTAAAAGCAACTGTTACTTACCATTTTTAAAAAAATGGTTAAATGCCAAAAAACACTTCAAAGGAAAATAAAGCATCATTCCCTATGTAATAATCTACCATTTTAATACTCTAAAATGTAGAATTGTTTTTAAAAGCTAAAACAATTGCTTATTTCCTGTCTGACCTTGATAAATATGCTTACACCAACATTACGACATCAAGCCTTTGGAAACAGTAAGTGACCTGGGGAATTATACTTTCTAGATGAAAACCAATCACTCATGGAACGATTCAGAGGAATGCAGGGCCCAAAAGCATCCTGTCTCTTACTCTTGGTTTTCACCTGAAGACTTGTGGTGTCCAAAATCACCTTTGAAAGCTCAACTAATGGCATCAATCCAGTCCAGCAAACACTGATGGCTTGGGGTGACTCGGTAAGGGTCACCACTCTTCCCCTCCTTTGTTAGAATGGCAAGGAATATGAGCTTCAAGAAGCATTCACTGGCACTCTCCCTCAGTTATAACTTACAGGATTTTTTTTCTTTTAGAGAGCCCAATACTCTCCCAACCGGCACTGAACAGGTGATACCAAACCGATCAATAATGTTAACTTAAAAAAGAACAGCCACACCTGGCGCCTATAGTCCCAGGTCCTTAGGAGGCTGAGGTGAGAAGATCTCCAGAGCCCAGTAAATCAGGAGTTGGAGTCCAGCCCAGGCAACATAATGGGAAGGAAGACCTCTCAAAAAAAAAAAAAAAAAAAGGCCGGGGCGTGGTGGCTCACACCTGTAATCCCAACACTTTGGGAGGCCGAGATGGGCGGATCACGAGGTCAGGAGATCTAGACCATCCTGGCTAACACGGTGAAACCCCATCTCTACTTAAAAAAAAAAAAATTAGCAGGGCGTGGTGGCGGGCGCCTGTAGTCCCAGCTACTCCGGAGGCTGAGGCAGCACAATGGCGCGAACCCGGGAGGCGGAGCTTGCAGTGAGCCGAGAGATAGCGCCACCGCAATCCAGCCTGGGCGACAGAGCGAGACTCCGTCTCAAAAAAAAAAAAAAAAAAAAACACACACAAACCACACACACACAAAAACAATAAGAGCCACAAGACGCACCCCTAGGCTTCTATTCTCCCTATGCCTCCCTGATAGTAAATGAAGTATAATTTTGTCCAGTCTAGTAATTAAACAAATAGCATCTTCCGATCTTTCTAACGTCCTTTCTCCCTAAATTCAAGGAAGAGTTAAATTCACAAAATGACTAATCCACTATTAATAACCTGGAAATAAAAAATCCTGAAGTTTAAATGCAATAAAAAAGAATTTGGCAGAACAAAGTTCAATTGTCCATTTGCAAAACTCACCAAAACAATTTAGTAACATTAAAAGCAAACCAGGTATATCTCAAAACTGGCTGGTACTCAAAAGGGTTTCTTCATGAAACACTGCTTTGTGCATTCGCGCAGGGCCAAAGCACCGCCCTTGGGCAAAACTGAAGGGAGCCCTTTAATACCTGCACTCCCACCTTTCCTGCCTGAACTCCTTTCGGCCCAGCCCTGTCTCCGGGGACCGAGAACTCGCCCTTTTCCCTACATTAAAAGTAAACGGTTACGTGGCTCTCTCCCACAACAGCGACGTTCCTCAGGGTTAGCACTAGCCGCAGGGCGGAGGGTGCTTATTAGTGGGGCCTTATAAGACTACGAGGTCTCAAAGAAAACCCCAAGTGTTCAGCCCTGGGCGGCAGGCTGCGCTGTCGGCGTTCTGCAAGGCACAGGGAGATCGGGGTTTTCTGCACGAGACGCATTCTACCCTTGGAACGGGAAAGCGCCTGCACGCGGTTGCATCGAGAAACCTCAGAGCCCTGTAAGACCATACCCGCTCGCTTCACAAAGATTTTAAGCGCCTGGACCGCGGCCATACAACTGGACAACTCCAGTTTGGTACCTACCGCCGAGGGCACCGGCGGCGGCTTTGGCCCCTTCCAGGTTTCTGGCAATGATCGCCAGGCGGTAGCCTTTCCGGGCCATTAACTGGGCCACAGCCCTGCCAATGCCTCGGGAGCCTCCAAAAATAGCACACACTTTGTCCATCTCGGAGTCACAAACTCGACGGAAAGAGGGAGGGGAGTGGGAGTCCCCTTCCAAGTTCCGTCAAGCTTTTGAACAACCGCGGTTCCAAAAGAAAAACAAAAGACAACCCGCAGGAATAAATACGCCGCTCTACACCGACACCTCCTGCGGCCGGACTCTGGTAGTGCAAGAGGCCTGAAGAGGAGAGAAGACCTCGGCGACGCCGCGTCGACGTCATCGCGCACGGACTCTTCCGTGCCGCGCCTAACAAGTACGCGGGCGAGAGCTCCCCCCCGGCAGAAGAATGGCCTGGAGGGGGTGCCTAGATGCATGCTGGGACCTGTAGTCTTGACGCAGGAGAGCAACTGGCGCAGGAGCGTTGCTCGGTGGGAAATGTACTTGTGGCACCCAGGGGGATCCTCTGTCTCCGCTGCGTCGTATGAGTCGGGATTCGAGCCCCGGTGACCAATCAACCCGGTTTGTTCGGAATTGACAGGGTTGTCAAGACGCTGGGCTTTCCCTGGCAAACCGAGACGACTTGATCACGTAGTTAGAACCCAGAGCAAGCATTATTGGGCTTGAGCCGTTCGGGGCCCCGGTATTTGCCCTTCGCCCAGGTTTTGTTTTGCCTACAGACTTGATGTCCTACCTGTTGAAGAAGTCCCCAAGTATCGCACCCACACCAAAACCTACCCTATCTGTTCCTCCTCCAGGATGCTGCAGAAATGGACCTCTACCCGCCCAGATGTTACCATTCATCGCGAAGGGTGTCCTGAAGATGAATGCCCTGTCGAACATCATCCAGCAGGAGGTCAAGGAATTTGAATGATTGAATAGTTTTGCAAGATCTATGAAACAAGCTGCGGCTGCTGTAGAGAAACAAAAATGGGTTCCTGCAATTCTAAAGATGTGCTGGGTGCTCTGACAGTTAATAAGCTAAAAAATTCTATGTTTGTTACAATCATAATGTAAAAAGAAAGCATTTCTTGATACAATATTATTTTACTAGATGATTCAGAAAAGTATGAACCATGGTCCCTACCACTAAAAAAAACTACACCCCAGAACTACAGGACTACTACACATGAAACACTAGGAGGTATCCAAAATCATACTTAGTAAAATGCAAAATTATATTAACACAAGAGCTCTGAGAAAACGGAGATCAGTGAAGAATGAAGGCATGCATGGAAAAGCTGGATTTGAGGGCTGGGTGAGGTTTGAAAAAAGGAAAATAAGAGCAAAAATCTATAAAAAAGCAAGTTAAGCATTATTTTAAATTTGTTATTCCTATTCCATTTAGAGCCAATAAAAGATTTGAAATGGTTTGCAAAAATACATGAGTATTTGATTTTAAAAGGCAAAGAGGACCACTGCCCCTTCTCCTGCAAAGCCAGAATAATAAGTCAGTGGAAAAAATACGAATAAAGTCATGCTATAAGAATCTATTTAGTATTAAAGAAGAGATTCATAAACTTAGAGTTTCCTACCAGTGAAAGCAACAAAGAAAATATAATTACAAGTGTTCATTTGTGTAAGAAATAAGCTTCCTGGTTATGCAGCAGAGAAGCCTGAGCAAAACTCCCTCCTCATAGGTCCTCCTAAATGGCATACTAAGCATTGTAGTAGACAGTGTGCTTCATGAAAAGAAAAAGAGATTGTAAGGCTGTTTTTATAGCATCTATTAGACTTTATTAAAAGCAAATACAATAGGAAGTTAAATAATATAAGCAAACAGTCACACATAAAAAACGTGTCTTTGAAACAATATATGTTTGAAACAATGAGGAAACAGGCCTGAGGAAATTTGGGATGGTGCTATATTATAGTCAGCTTTAAAGTCAGGTGCCAAGCATTAAACAGGCCTTTAACTGCAGAAGTAACAAGATAAGAGCTGCATTTAAGAACTATTAGCAGGCCACGCATGGTGGCTTATGCCTGTAATCCCAGCGCTGTGGGAGGCTGAGACAGAAGGATTGCTTGAGCAGAAGTTCAAAACCAACCTGGGAATCATGGTAAGACCTCCTCCTACCCCCATCTCTACAGAAAATACCAAAAAAATTAACTGGACATGGTGGCCTACGTGTGGTCCCAGCTACTTGGGAGGCTGAGTTGGGAGGATCATGTAAGTCCAGGAGGTTGAGGCTGCAGTGAGCCATGATTGTACCACTGCACTCCAGCCTGTGTAACAGAGCAGGACCCTGTCTCAAAATAAAATTTTTCTAAAAAAAAAACAACAAACATTAGTTTCCCAGTGATGTAAAAATAGGTCAGATCAAATTTGTCTATTCACTTTCCTGCTATACACTATTCAATCTTGGAAAGAAAAAACTGTTTTACATAAATTACCAATATAAGGGTCAGCCTAAATGCCAATTGTATTTCTGCATCTTAGGTCAAACCAGAGAGGTTCATCTTTTGAACAGTTCTCTCCATTGTCTAGGAAAATGATTGTTGTTTTCTACACATTGTTATTTTAGCAAAAAAAAAACATAGTTTTTAGATCTATGCCATCTATCACAAAGATCACTAACACATGATATGAGGTGACATTCAGAATTGTGAAAACTTTCCAACTTTTCTCACTGTATATATACAGTGAATGGATAAGTTGGGCTTTTTCTTCAACACATACCTCAGGTTAAATCCCAAGGTAATTATTTATTTTTTTTCCCTCTTAATACAATATCACCACTATCCTGGGTGAGAATACATCTATCACAGCACATCACCCATTAGCTGAGAAGGTTACAGCAGGGGAAGTTTCTCTGTAAGCCCCTAATAGTGAAGCGAGGATCTGTAAATTAAACCGGGTCTCCCTACCCAGCAGGACATTGAAGAAAGCCATTAGAACAACCCACCTTTAGTCTTTCCTTCTAACTAAACATGCCACTTTTGTGGTAATATTTTAACCATATTTTATACTTTAACTTAAACTCACATAAGATATATTTTCTCTTGTCTCCAACAATCAAAGGAGAAAATTCCTTATGTATAAGGACTGTTACACAAATTTTTAAATATGCATACTTTGTATTACTTTTCTGATTACAAAAGGAATACCATTTAATTGCTAAAAGTTAGAAAACATAAACTTTTTAAAGTAAATAAAAACTCATTGAAAGCATTGTACACTTTAAGCGAGTGAATTGCATGATTTGCAAATTATATCTCAATGGAACTGTTATTGAAAAAAATTTAATTTAAAGCCTAGTGTCCTGTTATATGAAATCTGAATCTGCAACTAATTATAAGGGGGTTGTACCTTTCATGAATATTTTTTCATACGTCAAGATTTATAATGCCTAAGATTCCAAATACGCAGGAAAATTTATTTATAAGAAATTTATGAATTATGACTGAATATTCATTGAGAATCCTCTTTACAAATGCACCATACTAAGCACATCCAGCTTATCAGATCCATAATTGAAGTGTAAGCCTTCCTGCCAGCAAGCAGTCTCCCAGGATTCTTCAGGCAATGATGATAATCTGCATGACCCAAATTGCATGTGGCCAGCATAGCTTCTCATACAGACCATGCTCTTCTTTCAAGAAGAAAGATTAGAAAGCTGCATTAGTGTGGCTGCACAGATATAACTTTTATGATTAAAAAGCGTGTTGATTTCCTCATTGGCCTTCTTGTATCCAATCTACTGGGTAATCTAAATTGTAAGGAATGTACTTTTTATCACTTTCAAAAGCTTATTTTATTTTGAGTGGAAAAAAAAATGTGGCCCTTGAGCTTGTTATTTTGTTGAATTGGCGTTTATGCCTCTGAGGCTGCCCACCGAGACCTAAACCTAGTACTCAGTTGCCTAAGGCAGAAGTATGGAATTTATTCCTTCCCTCTCTCACACATCCCACATCCAATCAGTCACAAAGTCCTACTGATTCTCTTCCCTAAATACCATTCCCACTTCTACACATCCATGCTTTTCCAAACACTGTCTTCTCAACCTCGAATGCTCCCACTACTTCCCCTGGTAACATAAGATTTGTCATTCAAAACGTGGCTCAAACATCTCTCGCAGTGGAAGCCTCTCCTGACCCAAAGGAAGACATGCTGATGTCCTTCTTTATCCGTCCTCTTACCTTGTATGTGTCTTCAAGTCTGTATTTCTTAGACTTACTGTGACCTCAGAATCCACATAATTTTAGGAAGACAGTGAATAGATTCTCAAGGATCTGTGAACCTTCCAAGCTGAATACAAAATCTCATGTGCTTTTTAGATGAGTAGCTTCTTGCAAGAGTCCACTTCCTTCACTGGATTCTCAAGGGGAACTTTCACCCAAAATGGTTAAGTGCCAGGTGTAGTGGCTCACGCCTGTAATCCTAGCATTTTGGGAGATGCAGGCAGCAGGATCACTTGAGCCCAGGTATTTGAGACCAGCCTGGGCAACATGGTGAGACCTCATCTTTTTTTAAAAAAAAATAAAAATAAAAAAAACATAAAACATAAAATAAAATGGTTAAAAACTTTCTGTACTAAATTGCCAACACTTCGAATCCAGAAATGATCACATTGGTTTTTGTTTCCCTGTTGTAGCACAGTTCCTAAGGCTTGTGAATGCTAAATAAATGAGTTAACAAATGAATCAATGAGTGAATGAAATAACTCATTTAAAAGGAATTTATTGCCATAAGGAAGAACCAGTGTCAATACAGCTGTGATTAAGATAGACCTGGCTCCTGTTTTCACTGGGAAAATAATCTGGCAAGGAAGACCGACATTAAACAATTAATCATGCAATTACTATTTAATTCCAATGGTGGGAAGACCTATAAAGGAGAAGTACAGGCTGCTAGAAGGGATCATAACTAGGGGCTTTGATCCAATGTGGGGGCCTGGGGTCAGAGAAGGCTTCTTCTTTCAGGACATAATGTTCTATAAATAAATGAATAATAACAAAGAAAGATTGCAAAGAATGATAACTACAGCTACTATCCATTTATTATGTTGCAAAGCCAACTAGGTGATAACATAATTTATACATGAAGAATAAAAATCCGAATTAAAAATTCACTTTTAATGATGAAAGAGATTGTTAGTCAAAGTAGAGTTAGTATTACGCCTAGATGAGATCACTTAGTTGGACATTTCACCAGGAAGTACCACGGGAGAGCATAATGCCTGAACTTTTATGAAACTCTTTTTTTTTCCCAGCCAAAAATTTTCTAATGGTGTAAAGCCAGCTCTGGATACTTAAAATCAGGCCCCAAATGCAGCATGCCTGCCAAGCCACATAGAAGAGGAAAGCTCAGTGTTCCTGAAATTAGTTCTAAGACTGGCCTCAATCCTCTGACTCCAGCCTCCTACTATTCCATTTCCATCTCTTTGTTTCAGGGCCTTCCCAGCTCTACCCTCTGGTTGCATAGTCTCATGTGGCTCTCAACTCACCTGCTGCATTTCCCAGACTTAAATGAGCCTTCCCCATCCAAGCCCTACAGCTACTCAGACTCCTAGATCTGTATCAGAGGCCCTGGCCTGGCAGCCTCCACCGTACTTGGGCTCTGCAAGACGTTCTCACTCTTCCAAGGTCACCTGGGAAAGCCAGAATCGATACTGTGTAGTTTAACATTTGAAACTGACTTGCATGTAATGGCTTCTGCATTTCCAGATGGCACCTGTGTGATTGTAGGAATCTCATTTTAAGGATCACTGCTTTTTGTTTCTCATCTACAGGCTACAGAGACCCATCTCTCAGCTTGGATTTTGATTAAATAGTTATGCAGAGTAGAATACTTGGGCCATACACAAAACTTAATTAAAATAGGCCTCCACTTGGGATTAATGTGTGTTATTGACTGAATAACACACATTGACTTCCCCCCTCTCCCCCTTCCCCGCCATATTCATATGTTCAAGTCCTAACCTCCAATGTGGCTGTATTTGGAGATAGTGCCCTTAGAGAGATAATTAAGATTAAATGAGGTTCTAACAGGAGGGCCCTAATCCAATAGGACACCAGAGAGCTTGTGAGCTTGTGCTGGAAATCTCTCTCTCTCTCTCTCTCTCTCTCTCTCTCTCTCTCTCCCCCTCTCTGTTGCCTCCCTGTACAAGGCCATGTGAGGACACAGTGAGAAGGCATCTCTCTGAAAGCCAGGAAGAGAAGCTTCACCAGAAACCAACACAATTGCACCTTGATCTCAGACTTTCAGGCTCCAGGACTGTGAGAGAATTAATTTCTGGTGTTGAAACCACCCAGTCTGTGGTATTTCGTTACGGCTGTCCCAGCAGACCAATAGAATGTGACTGTTCACTTTCTTCTCTACTACAAGCAAGCTGCAAAGTGCTGCTAGGTAATACCATGCAGCCACTGCTGCTTGTGTGAGTTGGGTTGGGGAGAGGATGTTACTACGAGACTTATTCCAGAGCAGAAATAGGAAGACTGTGAATTTCATCCTCTTCACTTGCCCATGGCCCGCAGCATCCAGACCCCTCGAGGTCCTCTCCTATCTTCTCGCCAAAGCTTACTTTCAGGGAGGACTTGGAAATTCATTCTCTCTGTGCGGTAAATAATGTAACAGCATAAAGTGTTATGTCACCTAGGGACATGTAAATTGAGCAGAGAGTCAAGTGTTAAGCTAAAGGGATGACAATCTAACAGTGAAATATCATCTAGCATCTTCCTGTCCAACAATATGAATCTACTGTGAGCTCAGGAACATCCCCAGTATCAGATGTAAAGCTCTGGGGATAAGAGGGCAAAGAAGGCAATTACCTGAATTGTAGAGCTCACGTGTGTTGAGAGAAACACAAATAAGCAGATTACGATACAGTGTGATAAAGGCTGTAAATGTGAATGAAGTGAGATAGGAACATAGAGCTTCAGGCTCAGGCCAGATAGGTGGGGGGGGGGGGCAAGTGTGTGTGTAGACATCTATATACATATATACACATGTATATTTTATTATACATATATATTATAGGTATGTGTGCATTATTATATGTATGTGTATACATATATGTGTTTGTGAGAGTGTGTTGGTGGGTGGGTGTGTAAAAGTAAGCCCTTACTGGCCAGGCACGGTGGCTCATGCCTATAATCCCAGCACTTTGGGAGGCCAAGGCGGCTGGATCACTTGAGGTCCAGAGTTCGAGACCTAGCCTGACCAACATGGAGAAACTCCGTCTCTGCTAAAAATACAAAATTAGCCATGTGGTGGCGTATGCCTGTAATCCCAACTACTCAGGAGACTGAGGCAGGAGAATCGCTTGAGCCCAGGAGGCCGAGGTTATGGTGAGCCAAGATTGCACCATTGCACTCCAGCCTGGGCAGCAAGAGTGAAACTCCATCTCAAAAAAAAAAAAAAAAAAAAAAAAGTAAACCCTTTCCAAGATAACAGCAAATGCTCATTGGGTAACTTAAATGCTATGTGCCAAGCACACTGTCTATATGTGTTTAATTCTCACAACAAACTATGATGTAGAAAAATATTGCTACCCTTCTGTTTGCAAACAAGGAAGCCAAAGCACAGAGATGTTAGATTGTCCAAGATCACACAACCAGTAAGTGGCAGAATTTCTAGAATTTCTACTCAAGCAGTCTCGCTACAGAGCCTTCTCCCCAACCACTACATTGTATTGTCTCTCCCTCATCTTCCCAGGAACGCTGAAAATGTACCATATACACATAAATCCAAATCTGGAAACTGACTTTAGATAGTTGTAATTGTAGTTGAGATTTTTTTTGGCTGCAAGAAAGAGAAGTCCTCTAAAGCAATTCAAATATGTGTTTATGATGCAGAATATGACATCAACAAAAAGCAAGCTGGGACCACGTGGAACTGGAGATGGACTTCATAGGGAGCCTTGGGGACCACAGCAGCACATCCCTCTGCCCCCTTAATGCTCTCTGAGGCCATAAGAGCCGCCTTCTCTGCTGTTCTCTGTTTCAAATTTCTCCTTCTTCCTGCAGACCCACTTTATTTACTAATCACACAGTTGAAAATGGCTGAGCCCCATAGGACTTTTCAGTTCAAGGGACTAAACTCTGACTCCCTTTGTTCAAGACAGAGAATTGGATTGGTCGTTAATGAGGGGATGGATTAACGCCTGTGGAGAGCAGTTGGCGGGGGAGGCAGGTTGCTGTGTGAGTGAGTGGGGTGCTCAAAGGTGGAAGGTGCACCCACAGCCAAGCACTATTGCCACAGGGGCTCAGAGTGGGCGGCCTTATTAAAGGAGGCTTGGCTGGGCATGTGCTCCACAGCAGATCAGATACACCATACAAGCAGCATTCCCCTAGGAGATCTTTGCTCAAAATAAACTCTGTTTTACATGCAACATGTACACCATTTAGTCTCCTTAACAGACTACTGCCTTTTCCTCTTTTTCAAATATTAATAGCTGAACTCAATGTCCCATGAAATCTGTAAATGTTTTGTTCCAAGTAACCAGTAGTGAGTCCCAGAACCAGCAAGCAACATACAATAATATGAAGAGAAATGGAAAAGGAGGTGATAATGTATGAGGAGAGAGAGATGAATTTTTAAGAAGTGAAACAGGCACCAATCCTATAAGGAATATGAATCAGTCCCCTCTGGCAAGTAGCACTTATAATTTTCTTAAGTTGCTGAGTTGAGGAGTACATATCTATGGGTCCCTATATAACCTATGAATGGGAAAAAATGGGCCAGAATTCATCTTATTTTAAAAAATGACATATTAATTTATTTGGCTAATTTACTAGGCTAACCATTAAACCACAATAATTTTAAATAAATGAGTATAAAGTAGATGATCCTTAACCAAAACTATTGAAAATATCCTTTTTCCCTTCTACTAAATAGAGATGGAATAAATAAGTTGAAAAGAATTGGCTTAGAAGACAACAGAGGCCAGGCACCATGGCTCATGCCTGTAATCCCAACACTTTGGGAGGCCAAGGTGGGAAGATCACTTGAGCCCAGGAGTTCGAGACCAGCCTGGGCAGCACAGAGAGATCCTGTGTCTACAAAATTAAAATTGAAAAATTATCTGTGTGTAGTGGTGCATGCCTGTGGTCCTAGCTCCTTGGGAGGCAAAGGTGGGAGGATTGCTTGAGCCCAAGAGGTCTAGGCTGCAGTCAGCTGTGACCATGCCACAGCACTCTAGCCTGGATGACAGACAGAAACCCCCTGTCTCTAAAAAA
>NW_012118487.1:18753094-18762271 GCF_000951035.1 Colobus angolensis palliatus | reverse complement strand
GAACACAAAGAAGGAAACAACAGACACTGGGGCCTATCGGAGGGAGAGAATGGGAGGTAGGAGAGGAGTAAAAAAGATAACTATTGGGTACTGGGCTTAACATCTGCGTGATGTAATAATATGTTCAACAAACCCCTGTGACACCTGTTTAGCTACGTAACAAACCTTCACATGTACCCCCAAACCTAAAATAAAAAATTTTTAAAACCCCATTGTGTTGTAAATATCTACAATTTTTATATATCAACTATACCTTAATAAAGCTGGGGTGGGGGAAGAACCAACATTCTTTGAAGTATAAAGAGTCCAGAGTCTCTGCAACATGTCATGGCAACATCCAGGATAAAATCCAAAATTACCGGACATGTGAAGACAGGAAAACATGACTCAAACTCCAGAGAAAAAAAACCAATAGATACTAAACAAAAAGTGACCTGTGGTGATGAAACTAGCAGATGATAACTTTAAGACAGCTCTTATAACTATACAGATGAATACAAAGGAAACTCCGATCAAAATGTATAAAAAGATAACCATTCTCAGCAGAGAAATAGAAACTATGAGAAATAGGTCTTGTTGCTCTCTGATGTGGAAATCCACTGGTTACAGTTGAGACATCTACACTTGCAGGCATCGGCTGAGAGAGCCATGCTTCCACCTGAGTCACAGTTAACAGACCACACTAACCCCCGTTCATCCTGCTCTTGCAGAGTAAGAGGCCCCATCAAGTGTGCAAGTCCTCTCTTGAGAAACATCCTCCCCATTTCTTGGGCACAGGAAAATGTGACTGATAACCAAACCCTAGGGCCAAATCTGTGAGGAAAATCCAAAAGAATGTATCAAAAATAAAATAAATAGAAGTGATTACAAACTGAAATTTTAAAATCACTACCATTTAAAATGACATTTTAAAAATGAAGTATCAGCCAGGCATGATGACGTGTGCCTGTAGTCTTAGCTACTGGGGAGGCTAAGGTGGGAGGATCACTAAATCCCAGGAGCTCCAGGTTGCAGGGAGCCATGGTCACGCCACTGCACTCCACCCTGGGTGACACAGCAAGATCCCAACTCTAAAAATAAACAAATAAATAAATCAACAGTGAAATTCTTAGGGATGAATCTAACAAAATATGTTTATGATTGGTATGCCAAAACATATAAAACATCATTTAAAGAAATTAAGGGTCAGGTGCAGTGGCTCACGCCTCTAATCCCAGCACTTTGGGAGACTGAGGCGGGTGGATCACCTGACGTCAGGAGTTCGAGACCAGCCTGGCCAATATGGTGAAACCTCATCTCTACTAAAAATACAAAAATTAGCCAGGCATGGTGGCACATGCCTGTAATCCCAGCTACTCAGAAGGGTGAGGCAGGAGAATTGCATTAACCCAGGAGGAGGAGGAGGTTGCAGTGAGCAGAAATCATGCCACTGCACTCTAGCCTGGGCAACAGAGTGATACTCCATCTCAAAAAAACAAACAAAACTTAATTAATTAATTAATTAATTAAGACCTAAATAGGTGGAGATACACATCTATACTATGTTCATGAATTGAAAGACTCAATATTTTTTAAATGTAGCTCTTCCCAAATTGATCTATAGCGTCAGTACAATCCCAATCTATATCCTAGCAGGCTTTGTTGGTAGCATATGACAAGCTGATATTAAAATTTAAATGAGAATGCTTTACAGCTTAGTTCTGTCAAAAAAAAAAGAGAGAGAGAGAACATGCAAAAGATTTAAAATGGCTAAAGCTATTTTTTAAAAAGATAGACAAATTTGGAGAACTTTCACTACTTGATTTCAAGATTTATTATAAAGCTATACTAATCAAAGTAGTATGGGGCCAGGTGCGGTGGCTCCCGCCTGTAATCCCAGCACTTTGGGAGGCTGACGCGGGAGAAACATCTGAGGTCAGGAGTTCAAGATCAGCCTGACCAACATGATGAAGCCCCGTCTCTAGTAAAATACAAAAGTAGCCGGCCGTGGTGGCTCACGCCTGTAGTCCCAGCTACTCGGGAGGCTGAGGCAGGAGAACTGCTTGAACCTGAGAGGCAGAGGTTGCAGCGAGCCAAGATTGTGCCACTGCACTCCAGCCTGGATGACAGACAGAAATTCCATCTCTCTAAAAAAAAAAAAAAAAAAAAAAAAAAAAAAAAAAAGTGACAGATGACATCATTCACAACATAGACTCTAACTGTTTCAGGTAACATTTCATAAACATATATAAAACTGGCAATATAGCATCATATATAACACTGGATTTAGTCTACTGAATTTGAATTCTGGCTCTACCACAAGCTGTGTAATCTTGGGCAAGTTATTAAACTCTCTGGGTTAAGATTTCTTTATGCAAAAAAAAAGGGAAAATAATATTGGCATGAGGTTATTGACAGCCATAAGATAGGTTGATCCTATATAAAATGCTTAGCACAATGTCATCGCCTTACAATTATTAATAATTAGTAGCAACTCCTTTCAATGGGAAGTAGGAATTCTGGATTTATGCATCAGACAGCCATAGTTCAGCCATCACGATTGACAGACTTGCCTTATATTATTATTCTGATTTCTCAGGTCAGAAAACATCTTCTGTTTTTGTTCTTCTTCTGATATTTCTTACTTCTTGTATCTCACACAAAATATGTCAGTCACAATTCTGGGTCTAGTATGGTGGTTCACGCCTATAATCCTAGCACTTTGGGAGGCCAAGGAGGTGGGTGGGTCACTTGAGGTCAGGAGTTTGAGACCATCCTGGCCAACATGGTGAAACCTTGTCTCTACAAAAAAATACAAAAATTAGTTGGGCGTGGGGCACGCGCCTGTAATCCCAGCTACTCGGGAGGCTGAGGCAGGAGAACGTCTTGAACCTGGGAGGTGGAGGTTGCAGTAAGCCGAGATCGCACCACTGCACTCCAACCTAGGTGACAGAGCAAGACTCCATCTCAAGAAATAATAATAAAAATAAAAATTAATTAATTAATTAATTCTGGCTTCCAGCTTCCATTTCTTTCAAATCAATGTATTAAAAAAATATATCTGAGGCCTGAGGGTTCAACCTGGGCAAGTTTCTTTATTTGCAAAAGATTATCCTCAAATATGTTTCTAAAGTTCCAGTCCTCAGAATAACATAATAAAGTATATTTCCCTGTTAGCATCTATTATATCCTCAATTTCCTTTTTAGCACAAGTCTGGACCTATGTGGAATTCTGGGAGACGTTTCGAAGCTACTGATGAAGTAGTGAATCCAACAGAAATAGATACACATGCAAAGCAGTTGTATTGGACATGAATGACCATCGGGGTGTCTCATCCTCTCGTATCTATGAAGAAGAGATGTTAACACACACCAGCCTCACAGTAACAGCATAGATGACACATGAAAGACATGGAATTTTTTTCTTTCCTCTCTTTTTATTTTTTGTTTTTGTCCTATTTATTTATTTGAGATAGGATCTCACTCTGTCACCCAGGCTGGAGTGCAATGGCTCAATCTTGGCTCACTGTAGCCTTGACCTTCCAGGCTCACACAATGCTCTCAGCTCAGCCTCTGAAGTAACTGGGACCCCAGGCACATGCCACCATGTCTGGCTAATTTTTTGTATGTTTTGTAGAGATAGGATCTCACTGTATTGCCCAGACACATCTCAAATTCCTGGACTCAAGTGATCTGCACGCCTTGGCCTCCCAAAGAGCTGGGATTACAGGTGTGAGTCACCGCATCTGGCCTATTTTTGTGTTTAACAAATACCTTTATTTTTTTCTTTTAGGTTAGATAAAATGTCTAATGTATAATATTAATATATTCACCTTTATACCAATACAGTTGTGAAATATAATTTTCTTTCTTCTTTTTTTAAATAAGTCCAACTTTTATTTTAGATTTGGGGGGCACATGTGTAGGTTTGTTACGTGGGTATATTGTATGATGCTGAGATTTGTGATACAAATAATCCCACCCACCAGGTAGCGAGCATAGTAACCAATAGCTTTTCAACCTTCATCCCACTTCTCCCTCCCAACCCCCACAAGTAGTCCCCAGCGTCTATTGTCTCCATCTTTAAGGACATGGAATTTTTTGTGGAGCACCATAAAATATGAATATATTTAATTTCATCACATGATCTAAGAATAACCTTAGTAGCAGAAAATGTATACTTCATATTGTAGATATTTCGTACTTAAAAAAAAAATCACAACACAGGTCCACATTAGTAAGGAGAAGACTAACTCTGAAACTATGTGATGGCCGGGCACAGTGGCTCACACCTGTAATCCGAGCACTTTGAGAGGCCGAGACTGGGGGATCACCTGAGGTTAGATGTTCGAGACCAGCCTGGCCAACGTGCTGAAATCCCGTCTCTACTAAAAATACAAAAAAATTAGCCAGGCATGGTGGCACACACCTGTAATACCAACTACTTGGGAGGCTGAGGCAGGAGAATCGCTGGAACCCAGGAGATGGAGGTTGCAGTGAGCCAAGATCACACCACTACACTCCAGCCTGGGTGACAGAGTGAGACTCTATGTCAAATAAATAAATAAATAAATAAATAATAAAACTATGTGATCAGCTGTGTTCAAATTTTTAAATTAATATTTAGTTAGCTCATCTTTGTTAATCTGGGGGATTCGTTTTTCTAAAGACCTGAGCCCACGGATGCATAGTGAGAAGGTGTTGCACTCCCTTCACCACGGTAGAGCTGAGGAAGACGGCAGTGAACTGCAGTTATTCCCCTCATGCTGCCAATAGAGGGCAAGAGGGGTGCTGAACAAGTAATTATAGTTATGAAAAATGTAAAGAAAAGAAAGTGCAGGTTGAGGGGCCATAGAAATGAATAATGGGCAATTAGCCTAGCCTGGGCAATCAGGAGAAACTCCCCAGGAAGTTCCACTTGAGTTGAGTCTTGGTGAATGAGAAAGGGTTAATCAGGTGAAGAAAGCTGTGGGGCAGGGGCTGTGAAATGTGGAGAAGAGAGGTCTAGACACCTGGCTCCATGATGACCAAGATAGAAACCATTCCAGAAACTGAACCTCAGGTAACATGCCTGAAGCTTGAGAAAGAAGGGAATAGAAAACCACAAGATGAGGAAAGAGATTAAGCATAGGTCAGATTATGCTAAACCTCAGAGGACACATTGCAGATTTTGGTGTTTATCTTAAAGAAAATAGGAAGCCATAGAAGGGTGTTTTTGTTGTTGTTTGTTGTTTTGGTTTTTGTTGTTGTTGTTGTTAGATAGAGTCTCAGTCTCTGTCACCCAGGCTGGAGTCCAGTGGCTACAGAATTCCATTCCCACTTTCCTGATGATCTAGTGAGGCAGCCAGTGACTTAACCCAATCCTCCAGCCTTTGTAAAATCAGGTAACCTAGTCCAGAGAAATAAGCATCTGTCTCCTAAAAATATACATCTTAAGAAGAACCAAGAGTGGTTGAAGATGAGCCCAGTCATCCATGGAGATGCTGTGCCCAGAAAGCTGTCAGGACTTCCTGTTGCTAAGATGCCCAAAGTCCCCCAGTCCTGAAACTGGGTTGTTTACCTCTTCCTTGATTCTATGAGGCCCCCAGTATTACTCTAATACATGGGCTTTTTTCATTTAAGTTTGGCAGGGTGGGTTTCTATTGCTTGTGTCCCAAGAACTCTGACACTGCCAGGCAGTGTGCTAGGTGATGTAAATGGTAATTTATTTAATTTAATCTTTGAAAGGAAGGTATCATAATCCCCACTGTACACACAGTGAAAATGAAGCTAGTTGAGGTTACAGTAACTTATGCACAGATATACAGCTAGTAAGTGGTGAAGTGTGACAAGGGCCTTGAGTCTTTGCCTGGATGCCAAAGGCTCTGCGTGTTCTTCTTCGTCACAAATGAGCAAGGATATTAAAAAGTTTTCCTTCATTGCCACATAAGCTTAATATTTCAGACACATTTTGCATTACATGATCTTACCAGGTAGATCATTTGTTGTATCTGCTGATACAACAGAAATTTTCTTAGAAAAGCACAAAATGAAAGCAGAGAGAGATTATTAACAACAAGTTAAAGTTCTGTACACTGTTTTAATACACATATGTGCATTTAGTTCCCTACCTAAAATATGTCACAGTCACACAACATTCCAATCTTTTATACTCTAATTTTTTTTTTTTTTTTTTGAGATGGAGCCTTGCTCTGTTGCCAGAGTGGAGTGCAGTGGCGCAATCTCGGCTCACTGCAACCTCCACCTCCCGGGTTCAAGTAATTCTCCTCTCTCAGCCTCCTGAGTAGCTGGGACTACAGGCATGTACCACCACACCCAGCTAATTTTTGTATTTTTAGAAGAGATGGTGTTTCGCCATGTTGGCCAGGATGGTCTCGAGCTCTTGACTTCGTGATCCGCCCACCTCAGTCTCCCAAAATGCTGGTCCGTGCCCGGCCTTTCTACTCTTTTGTGTTCCAAATTCTTTTGTATTGCATCATAAGAATAACAGTGTAATTGCATGCAGTCTTACAATGGTTTTTAAGTCTACTTGTGACCACAAGAGCACAGTTATAGCCATGAGATTAAACAAAGGGAAAACACAACAATCAGTAAAGATGCATCGTACATGTAAGGAATTGTACTAAATGTCGTGGGATAAACAAAATAAAAGAAATAAACATTTTCTCCAAGACACTGTCTCATTGGAAAGGCAAATAATAAAGATATGAAAAACAATAGGTGGAAATGGAATAAAAATGCAAAGGTAGCACATGACTCCCTGTGAAATGATGTTTTAAAAGAGATAATTACAAAGTCCTATGAACCCAAAAGGAAAGTGCTTGGATCCAGACGAATAGGAAATGAAGAACAGTATGCTTGTTTCTGTCCCCAAGAAAAATGTATGATGTCTAAATAACAACCTAAAATAATGAAAGATTTCTGTGATGCATTGCTGACACACACTACATCTTCATCTCAGGGGAGAATTTCCAGAAGTTGATTTTTCAGATTTATAGAAGACAACTCCTGAGTGGACACTGTAGCAACCGTGTCATTTTTCTACTTTTTCCAGCTGAACCAGTGACAGGTTAGATCACTAATCCTAAGCTTATTAAGAAGTGTCACCATCTCATGTTGGAAACCTCTCCGGAGGGTTTGGTACTGTTCTCTCAGGTTGATTATTTAAGACTTATGTCCTGATGTGACAAACTGCATTTTTAATCTGTCACCAAAGCAGATTATCAGAACCAGAAATGACAAGATTTAACACACAGGTTTTCATGCCTGAAACAGCAAAAACTACAATGCATTTCACTACATTAAAAGTAAACATGATATACTAATGGATGGTTTTTCCTCTGTCACTGAATAATTATAGATTCATTCTTACTAAAAACAAATTATGTTTATTTCCCTTAAGAAGACTGTGATTAATTATACACAATTACACTTGCCTTTAATTGAATAGATTTTCTTCTTTACTCTGGATTAGTGGGATATTGTATATTATTAAATAGCTTCAGAAAACCCAACTCTTTAGAACTAAAGCTGGGTGAGTAATGGTGGTTGTGGAACTACGGATAGGGGTTAACAAAGTTTCATTTTCTTGTGAAAATGACCTATGGCAAACAGAGCTAACAGTGTCTTACAGTTCTAATTCTAATTTATTGAAGCATATTGATATGCCTAAATCTTGTAAATTTTATTAGAAAAACACAAAATGAAAGCTGAGAGAGATTAACACGTGGTGGGCTAAGGCTTTGTAAAGACAGATTCCTAAGGCAGGATTTCTCAACCTCAGCAATACTGAGATTTTAGGCTGAGTAATTTTTGTTGTTGTTAGGGGTTGTCTCGTGTATCACAGAATATTTACAGCATCTACCCACTGGATGCCAGTAACACACATCCTCCTAGTTGTGACAAACAATGATATCTCCAGACATTGTCAAATGTCTCCTGGAAGGGGATGGAGGCAGAGTGGGGTAGAGGGGAGCAAAATCACCCCTAGTTGAGAACCACCACCCAAAATTGTAGCATTCCTGTCTGGCCCCAAATCTAGAGGTCATTGTACCTGATTCTGCTAGATGCTCCCCAAAGTGTATAGTTCTGTTGTGATAACAGAATATCCAGAATAAAGACCATACTTCCCAGCCTCACCTCCCATGCAGCTAAGTAGGGTGGTGCTTCTAAGGTCAGGTTAACAGGATTTAAGCAAAAATTGTGTGGGAAACTTCCTGGTCATGCTCATAAAAGGAAAGAAATATTTCCTCCTATTCTACTTTCCACCTTCTTGCTGGCTAGATATAGACATGATGGTGAGAGCCAGAGCAGCCATACTGGACACAGGGTTTAGAGCTGTGTGTTGAGTATGGCAGAGTAACAACAGCATGGGTGGCTGGGTGTTTGACATGGTAGAGGTCCCATAGCAGCTCTGAGATCTGAGAGAGAATAAACTTCTCCCTTGCTTAGATCTCTGTTCTATCAGCCTCTTTGTTATAGCAACTGGCATTTTCATGGTAACTAATGCACATCCCAACTACTGTTGCATGCACTAAGTCAAAAAGGCAGCAATGAAAAAAGGAGGGATCACTTTTTGTCCTTTTGGGTAAGACCAAGTATAAAACAGAAGGAGCTTCCTTTGTCCCACTAGAATCTAAAGAAGCTCTAACTGGGTCTACATCTTTGATTGGAAAATTGTCATTTTTCACTGTAACATGAACAAACACCAGGGGAAGAAACTGTGAGCAGTGAGGGAGGAAGGAGTTAGTGATTCAGTCAGACCAATTGAATTCACACAGGCAATCCAATAGGAAGACAGTGTGCACAGGTGGTCTTTTCTCAGCTTACACTGAGATTCACATCTGGACAGGTAAGGCTGGCTAAGTCCCCTACACAGCTGTATATTTGCATGAGCTGGTTTGCCGTGGAAAGAACATGCTAGGCCGGGCACTGTGGCTTATGCCTGTAATCCCAGCACTTTGTGGGGCCAAGGTGGGCAGATTGCTTGAGCCCCAGAGTTCAAGACCAGCCAGGCCAACATAGGGAGATCCTGTCTCTACAAAAATTAGCTGGGTGTGGTTGCATCTGTAGTCCTAACTACCTAAGAGTCTGAGGTGGCAGGATCACTTGAGCCCAGGAGGTCAAGGCTGAGGTGAGCCAAGATTGGATCTCTGCACTCCAGCCTAGGTGACAGAGCAAGACTATCTCAAAAAACGA
>NW_012118487.1:18724883-18752864 GCF_000951035.1 Colobus angolensis palliatus | reverse complement strand
AAGAAAGAAAGAAAGAAAGAAAGAAAGAAAGAAAGAAAGAAAGAAAGAAAGAAAGAAGAAAGAAAGAAAGAAAGAAAGAAAGAAAGAAAGAAAGAGGAAGTAAGGGAGGAAAGAGAGAAAGGAAGGAAGGAAGGGAAAGAAAGGAAAGGAAAGAAAAGGAAGGGAAAGGAAAAAGGGCATGTTAGGTTGTACTTTTGTGGGAATGTAAGAATGAGAAATACATTATCAGTGGAAAGGACGGCCTTTCACCTGTCCAACCCCATGGACAATGTACGAACCAATGAAGAGTAAAGGTTCCCAAGCTCAAGTGAGGAAATGGGTTCGGAAAGGTAGTCATGAAATGCATGGCACACAGTGTGACAAAGGGTGCCCAAAGCAGGGGGGAAAGCTCTCTCCCCACTTTGGCAAGGAATGCAGCCCCAACTGCATGAAGTTTCTAGTTCCTCCATGGCGACAACCAGAGGACCAGAGCAGAAGCTTAGGGGAGGGGAGGGCCCTGCAGACAACATTGTACCTCACAAGGACCTGCAGAGAACAATGATGTTGAGCAGTGGGACTGGACTTTGCTTATAAGCACAAGTGAGATACCCCACAGGAACACCAAGAAATACTTTAGGATGGAGGACATTACAACAGGATGTGGCCATGCATCATCGGGGGAAGCCTTAACCTGGCAAAGTTTGACCATTAATGTTGACAGTCCTCTGTGGCAGATAATAGTGAATTCCGGACCCAATCAGCATTCCAAGGCCCTTCTCCCTACCATGTTGTTCCAGCCATGAGGGGATCTGAGGCAGTGTTCTGGGCAATGTGACCAAAACAGAACACTAGTGGTGTTTCTGAAAAAAAAAAAAAAACTTTTTTTTTTTTCTGTGATACAAACACTGCCTTTTCTCCTTATGTCTTCTTCCTGGAGGAATGTGGACGTCATTCCTGAAGCAGCAGCAGCAGCAGCCATCTTTAAGCCTCTGCAGCCGCTGATTTCTGCACTTCTTGTTCTGTGAGGAATACAGCCCCATGTGCTTAAATGGCTATATAGAGTTTTCTATCACTTGCATTGCTAACTGATACATGGCTACAGGCTGATAAGAGCGGGGGAAATTTATATTATAACAAATGTTGCTGTGTCATCTCTCCTGAAAAAGCTGTCTGAGGCTTATATGCAAGACAAATATCTCCTTTCACATACTTTGCCCAGTCTATATGTGGCCTTTGTCATCTCACAATGTTTTCATGTTCACTTACTCATCTAAAAAAGTTGGTTACTAGCAAGGATGCGGGAAAACTGGACCCCTCCTATACTGCTGGTGGAAGTATAAAATGTATAGCTACTCTGGAAAACTTCTTGACAGTTTTTCATAAAACTAAATCTGCATTTGCCACATAACCTAGCAATCATATCCTCTTGGGCATTTATCCCAGAGAAATTGAAAACTTATGTTCATACACACGGAGAATAAATCTGTACATGAATGCTGATAGTAGCTTTATTTGTAATAGCAAAAAAACTGTGAACAATCCCAATGTCTTTCAAAGGGCGAATGGTTAAGCAAACTCTGGCATATCCATACAGTGGAATACTATTCAGCCATGCAAAGGAATGAACTATGGATACATGCGACAAACTGGATGGGTCTTAAGGACATTATGCTGGGTGAAAAATTCAACCTCAAAAGGTTACATACTGTATGATTCCATTTATAGAACATCCTGGAAATGACAAAAGTGTAGTGATGGAGAACAGATTAGTGGTTGCCAGGGATTATGAACAGGGGAGGGAGGGAGGATGCAAAGGGGTAGAATGAGAGATTTCCTTTGTGCTGATGGAAGGGGTAGAATGAGAGATTTCCTTTGTGCTGATGGAACAATTCTGTATTCTAATTGTTGTGTTAGCTACAACAGTAATGGTGTACCGATCTATAACTGGTGTCAAATTGCATAGAACTATAAATAGACACACACACACACACGTGCATGTAAAAACTGGTGAACACAGAGTAAGGTCTACACTCTAGTTACTAGTGTTATTCCATGCCAGGTTATTGGTTTTAATATGGTACTATGGTTATACAAGATGTCACCACTAGGGAAATATGGGCAACAAGTACATGGAACTCTATGTTTAAGTGTTGCAGCTTTCTGTGAGCCCATACATATTTCAAAATAAAGGGTTTAAAAAAAAAGTCAGCCTTAATAATCAGAAAAAAAGGAATAACTGATGACCCAGAGTATCTTTTCTGAATAAAATCTATAATCATTTTCCTTCAAATTTCTCATATGATTTTAAGCTTGATAGATATTTTGCCTCATTAAAATTAACGTGACATGGCCAGGCGTGGTGGCTCATGCCTGTAATCCCAGCACTTTGGGAGGTGGAGGTGGGGGCAGATCACGAGGTCAGGAGTTCAAGACCAACCATGGCCAATATAGTAAAATCCTGTCTCTACTAACAATACAAAAATCAGCCAGGTGTAGTGGCACGCACCTGAAGCCCCAGCTACTCAGGAGGCTGAGGCAGGAGAGTCGCTTGAACCCAGGAGGCAGAGGTTGCAGTGAGCCAAGATGGCGCAACTGCGCTCCAGCCTGGGTGACAGAACGAGACTCCATCTCAAAAAAAAAACCAAAACCAAAACAAACAAAAAAATTAACATGACATAACCATAGAAAGAAAGAAAAAAACCTTTGGTTTCGGGGTAAGAAAGTAGAGAACAATATCCTTTGGTCTTAGAAATGAATGGTAATAAAAGAACAAACATAGTTTCACAAATTTTTACTTAGAAAAGAGAACTTCTTAAGAGACTTCTTCTTCTTCTTTTTTTTTTAATTTGGTGAGGCAGCGCAGGGAGTGTTGTTTTTTAGCTGGGCATGGTGGTGTGAGCCTGTGGTCCAGGCAACTGGGGAGGCTGAGGTGGGAGGACTGCTTAAGACAAAAAGATGGAGGCTGCAGTGAGCCATGATTGTGCCACTGCATTCCAGCCTGGGTGACAGAGCAAGACTCTGTCTCAAAAAAAAAAGAGTCTTTATCAAGCATAAGCAATGGGTCAAAAAATACGGTAACTATAAATACAGTGCAGATGTGAATTTTTAAGTCAATAACATTGTTTGAAGAAATGTTGATCCAGTTATCTTTTATTGTCCAAAGAAAGACTCTCTGTCACCCACCACACAATTAGTCATTTTTTTCTACCTCTCTTAAGAAAAAAAGGTGAAATTAACAAATTGTGACTATTAAGCAAGTTATACCTATGCCATATGCAATTTTCCCAGAAAGACAAATTGTACAGGAAATGCTTGCAAAGTTCTTACACAAACTCTCTTGGAAGAGAATAAAAGAGCAGCTGTGCATTGAGCCCCGCTGGTTGTCTGAAATGAGGTGGTGAGCCACCATTGAGTGTATCAGTTACCGTTGACTATTACTACCGTTCTCATTTTCGTCTAGAGGGTAATAAAAGGTGTCAGAAAGTTTTTGCTTTTTGAAGCAGTCATCTGCTTATTTCTAGGAGTAACTGTAGATTAGTGACTAAATCCCCAAATCGAATAAAAAGAGGAGTCTAGATTGCTAGAACTTTTGAAAGAATTACTGCAGCATAAGCAGCTGTGGGCGTTATATAAATGTGTAGCATTATCTTGGGTAGAATTCAGAGGGCCCAGCAGAAAAACTGGTTTTGGTCATCTTTGTCCTGAAGCTTCAGACCCATTACTTATTTAAAAAAAAGTATGTAAGCTACACAGGGAAGGCAGACATCCTGATTTTGACAAAGCCCAAATATGTTCATGAACAACTCTCACGTTTTAAAATTTTATCTGTGACCTCTGGTAATTTGCAAACATGCAGAGACATGGAAAACATTCTGGAAGCACTAACTGGATTACACAAATTGAAAACTTGCATATATCTTCACTCCGAACATGACCTACCAATGTCAGACCCACATTAAAATCAGGGCCAAATAGTGGTCACTAAATGAATTCCTGAGTAAATGAGATTTCACCAAAACTTCTAGTTTATACTTTCAGTTTAAAATATATCTGGGGGGTATTATAGCATTAAATTCAAATTTCAATGGCAAGTTTCAGAAAATGTGAAATACCAGAAGATACATCACAATTATTCGGAGTTATTTATAAGGATTAAACCTCTGGGGGGAAAGGAGAGAGCCATTTAGGGGGTTTGTTTATTTATCTGCAGTAGAACCGAATTTTTTTAAAAAGCAAAAAGCTGAATGATGACATCAATCTAAGGGCCTAAGGTATCCAACTGTTGGGAAAGACTGGATCAGGGAAGATTGTAATTGTGACCATAATTCATATTGTACACATTGGTCAATTTCTTTAACAGTGGCTGCAGAAAATGTCAAAGCTCAATTTTTTTTTCTCCTCCAACTCTTTGATATTTTGCTGTGTGACTCACATCCTGTAGTAACTTCTGGCTGACTTGAAAGCCTTTCTAGGACATCAGTTCTCAGGACTCAATTTTCTCTATCAGATTGTTGCAAATAAATCTCATTTTATATCTCAGCTCATAAGAGCAGTGAAAATGCTTTACTGTGTCTCTGCTTTATATTGCTGTGTTTAACGCTACAGCTGAGGACTTGATTGTCCCTCTAAGAGACACCTAAGATGGGAATTGACTTCCCTTCCCCCATCCCTCGGCTCCCAGTGACAACTGAGCATGAAGCTAGTAAATCATCGTCATAATTGTCTAGACCTATCCAGTCAACTGGCTTAATGAGACGGGAAGTAGGTTGCTGAGAAAGAGGAATGACATTTTAACAAGACGACTCGAATCAAACTATAATTTATCCTTCACAACACCTTTAATTTTTCTGGAAAGTTATCAGAAGCAAAATCGCCATTTTGAAGATGCCAAACACGGCTTAACCCTTTCCAATCACTTCATTAAATCAACAGAAGTATACAAAGCATTCTTAAAATATTTGCAAATATATGCTAGCAAAATTCCATCTAACTACCTCATTATCTGGTAGTTTCGTAGCATTTGAGTTTTAAAATAATGTCTTTGAAAAGACAATTCCGTACTTGCATTTCCACCTTCTGCTAAGAAACTGGCTGGACCTAAGCTTTGTGTTCACTGCCTCCAAACCTTGGCAAATATTTGCAAACCCCTGGCAGTCCAGCAGCCCCAAGTCTGCTGGTTCTGATTCAGCAACGAAGTGAAAGGTTTCTCAGGGGATCACCCTTGTAGCAGTTTCTGCACCTCTGGGGTGGACCACCGCTCGCACCCTGGAGGGGCATCCTGGAAAGCACCCGGGAATGTGAGAGCTTGGCGGCGGCTGTGCTTGTTCCTTCCTTGATGCATGGCAGCTTTGTATTGTCCAGTTTCTGACCTCCATGTAGATTAGGACTGAGTAGGAAAAAATTGAAATCACAAATACATCTCTTGATTTTTTGGTTGAAAGGCTCTGCCTGTGCTGGCCAGGCGCGGTGGCTCGTGCCTGTAATCCCAGCACTTTAGGAGGCTGAGGCAGGCAGATCATGAGGTTAGGAGTTCGAGACCAGCCTGGCCAATATGGTGAAACCCCATCTCTACTAAAACTACAAAAATTAGCCGGGCGTGGTGGTGCGCACCTGTAGTCCCAGCAACTCCGGAGACTGAGGCAGAAGGTTCGCTTGAACCCGGGAGGCAGAGGTTGCAGTGAGCCGAGATCGCACCACCGCACTCCAGCCTGGGTGACAGAGCGAGACTCCATCTAGAAAAAAAAAAAAGAAAGGCTTTGCCTGTGCTTTGTTTTTACTTGAACCCTTTAGAGCTGAGGCCTGAGATCACAGCAGGGCTGGGGCCCACCTGTTTCCTTATATTTCCTCACCTTGTCTTTTCTTCCTTTCCTTCATCCTAACTTATTTTTTATTTTTCCGTTTCCTCTTCCTTCCTTATTCCCTCTCTCTCCTTTTTCCTTTCTTCCTCCTTCTTTCTTTTCTTACCCTCTTCTTTTGTTCCTCCCTTTCTTCTTCCCTTTCCTCCTTCCCTTCTTTCCGTCATCCCTTTCTCCCTTCTTCCTCTTTCTTCCTTCCTCCCTTTCTCTTTCCTTCCTCCTTCTCGCTCTTCTTCCTTCTCTTCTTTTCTCCCTTCCTTCCCCTCTTCCTTTTCCCTTCCTTCCTTCTTCCTTTTCCCTTCCTTCCTTCTTCCCTCTGTTCCTTCTTCTTCGGGTATCTCAGCTTCACAGAGACCCTCCCTCTTGCTCTCTGAAATGCCTGCTGGCCCTTGAGTTAAATGTAAGTTCTAAAACTTACATTTTCAGGTACTTCCCTGAATCTTGTACTTGTACTTCTCTGATCAGGTACTTCCCTTGAATCTTGTCAGTCAGGATTTTGTTGCTCTTTAAAGCCTACGTTTCTGCCACGCTGTTGAGGAGATTTAAAGGGTGCTCTGTGCTGGCATGAAAATGTGCATCCTCCCTGCAGCCTTTGCTTTAAGCAAGAGGCAAGCACTGAGTTGGGGTAGCCCTCAGTTGGTATCCTGAAAGGGAGTAGTCTAGGAATGTGTGTTCCATGCACCTGCTACCTACACTGGCAATAGGCTTATTTGCCCATGATTTTGACTTAAAAAAGAAAATTTCAAACACAGAAGTAAGTAGACTAAACAGTAACTGTATTAGGCTTGTCCTCACTGATTTCCTCTTCACAACTACTCTATAGGCACTACTATTATGCTCAATTTACACCTGTGGAAACAGAGGCACAGATAGGCTAAACACACCCCCAGTGATGCACAGCTGGTCTGTGTCAGGGCCAGGATTTGAAAGCCAGGTGGCCTGGTTCTGCAGCTCTGCCTAGAACCACTATTCTACAATGCCTCTGTCAGTAAAAGGAAACACAGGACATAGTTTGGAGGGTTTTCATACATATATAGGATGACACTGTTCATACTATTCTGACATTTAAAAATCACATCTCGGCCGGGCACAGTGGCTCACACCTGTAATCCCAACACTTTGGGAGGCGAAGAAGGGTGGATCACAAGGAGATGGAGACCATCCTGGCTAACACGGTGACAACCCGTCTCTACTAAAAAAATACAAAAAATTAGCTGGGCGTGGTGGCCGGCACCTGTAGTCCCAGCTACTCGGGAGGCTGAGGCAGGAGAACGGTGTGAACCTGGGAGGCAGAGCTTGCAGTGAGCTGAGATCGCCCTACTGCACTACAGGCTGGGTGACACAGCAAGATTCCGTCTCCAAAAAAAAAAAAAAATCATTTCTCAGCCAGGTGTGGTGGTTTGCACCTATTGTCCTAGCACTTTGGGAAACTCCTGGCCGTTCCAGACCAGCCTGGACAACACAGTGAGACCCTATCTGTACAAAACATTTCTAAATTATCTGGGCACGGTGACACACACCTGTAATACCAGCTACTCTGGGAGGCTGAGGTGGGAGGATTGCTTCAGCCTGAAAGGTTGAGGCTGCAGTAAGCCATTATTGCACCACTGCACTCCAACTTGGGCAACAAAGGAAGACTGCCTCAAAAATTCAAAAAATCATTTCTCAAGGGTGATGAGGAGTGACTGCTTAATGTGTATGAGGCTCCCTTTTGGAGTGATAACAACATCTTGGAACTAAACAGAGGTAATGGTTGTATTGTAGAACCTTACTCTTTAGTTCAGCTAAATCCCAGGTTCTTGTCACACGACCAGGAAAATTTAGGCACGCGGACACAATGAAGAGTGAGTAGAGCAGGACTCTATTGGACAAAAAGGAAAAAAAGGAAAAAAAAAACTCAGCAAAGTGAGATGGAGTCCTGTAACACGCCCTCCACCTCACAGGCTGAACCCCAGGCCACCACAAAGGAACTGGAGAGAACAGGCTCCTCCCCTGGGTAGGGCGCGAATTCCCCATGGCTCCACCCACTTCCCCCAGTGCGCAGGTCCAGCTCCCGTCCACTGTGGGCATGCCCAGACAAGCCCAGGGCGGTTCCCTCATCTGCGCGAAAGCATCCGATGTAAACGCTTGTGGGGCGGGTTGGAGATTCTCTGGGGACGCCTTCTTAGCTGCCTAGGCATTTGGCTGACTCAGTTGCACACTATGAATGTATTAAGTGCCACTAAATTGTACACTTAAAAATGGTTTGTGGTTAATTTTATGTTATGTAAATGTTGCCCCAATTAAAAAAAATTATCAGTATACTGGAGATCTTTCCATATAATAGTATAATAATCAACTTGACTATTTTCCTATTTATGGACATCAGGTTGTTTCCAAGTTTTTCCTCTTACAAGTTATGCTTCAAAACAACCTCCTTGCATTTACATATTTGTACACATATTTGAGGGTTTCTATAAGGCAGAGACTCCTTGAAGTGAAATTATTGAGTTGGAGGTTGTTCCTAGTTTAAGTTTTGATAGATACTGCTGTAGTTCCCTCAAAATAAAAAAGTGCCAATGTGTACACTTAAATAAGAATCACCACTGAAAATAGATTTTTTTTTTTTTTGAGACGAGTTTTGCTCTTGTTGTCCAAGCTGGAGTGGAGTGGCTCACTGTAACCTCTGTCTCCCAGGTTCAAGCGATTCTCCTATCTCAGCCTCCCGAGTACCTGGGATTACAGGAGCCAGCCACCATGCCCAGCTAATTTTGGTATTTTTAGTAGAAACAGGGTTTCACCATGTTGGCCAGGCTGGTCTCGAACTCCTGACCTCAGGTGATGCTCCCACCTTGGCCTTCCAAAGTGCTGGAATTACAGGCATGAACCACCGCGCCTGGCCTGGATATAGATTTTTATATTGCAAAGTGGTTCTCTCTTCTGCTGTGTGTTGATCTCTGCAAACACATATTAACATACAGCAAACACTCTCAAAGCCTCACTTTGTTTTACTCTGAAACTCAGACATCAGGTGGGGCCCACCATGGTTCCTGTGCCCCTAGCATAGACATAGTTTTAGAGGTCCTCCGCTCCAGACCCTACATCCACACGTTGTATCTCTGTTCCACTCCCGGGGCCCAATTTCACTGGTTTAAAAAAAAAAAAAAATCGATTTCCACCAAACATGTTGTCAGTTTGATTATTACGAAGATTTGAAGAGCCACAGAGAGGAGTCACATCCTGCGTAGACCCAGTCATTTCACACCCAGTTCCCTCCGGAAGCCTTTTCCATCTCTTTCTTCCCCTTCTTCCCAGGTTCCATCCTCTGTAGGCAGCCTCACCTCACCCTGGCCTCTGAGAGCTGGGCCTTGGCCTAGCCAAACCCTGGAGGCTTAGCCCCTACCCAGGGAGACTTGGAGAGGCAATTTCCGCAAAGATGGCTCCCTCCTTAGAAGGAATTTTCACAGCAGCAGCTAAAAATACACAATATCCCAAACCTCATTTCAGAATGTGTTGTATCCTTCACCCTGAAGCAAGAACGTGCTGCCTCCCCTTTGTGGGAAAAGTACTCACCCTCCGTCTCGGACTTACCTTTCCCATACCTGCCTTCTACGCGAGATCTCTCTTTCTCTGGCTCCTGACGCTCAAGATCCTTAATTAACTCTCTGTCAGATTGTCCTTCATCTGTTTGATTACACCCGTTCTGGCATAAATACCTCTACACTTTCTCAGCAGGTAAAATGAGAAAATCACTCTCCTTTGCACAAAGGCATTTGTGCACTCCATGCTTTCTGTCTATGCCTAATAACTCTACCCTGATTACCACAGAGATCACATTTCACTTTTCTCAGGTATCGAAACATGGAGGCCCAGTCACCTCCCTCAGTGTTCATGCTGTCCTAAGTACAGGGACAGAAAAAAATACTGTCTGCTCTCCGTTACCCACTTCAGGAAATATGGCACCTTAGTTCTTGTCTTTTCTCAGTAGGAGAAGGGAATTTTTTTTTCTATCACAGAAAACACCCCAGGAAGTACATCTGTGGTGGAATCTTGCAAAAGTAATGCCTTCCAAGAATCCAATTATTCAGGTTCTCTATGATTCAAAATCTTCAACTCTCAAGGGTTTGGGTTTACCCTGCAGGGGCAGGCAGCCAAAAAATGAGCAGCTAGAAGGAGTGAACAGTTTCCTAAGGGACAGCAGACACCTGTTACATTCGAATCCCCAGAAGCCAAAGGCTGTCCTCTAATTTTCTGAGAGCTAATTGTTCCAAGGCCCAAAGGGACCCTCTGCATAATCAATTTCTGCAGAGACTTCATTCCCTGGTAAGAATAGCCTTTTCCTTTAATTTTTTTTTTTTTTTCTGATGAGCTTAACCCATTTAATTCCATCTAATTCTTTAATGAAGTTCTGTTTTCCATATGGATTCTCACATTTTTAAGTATATTGTCCACTTCTTTCCTATAATCATTGGCAAGAATGTCTAGCTTGCACAACTTGAGCTGTGCCTACCCAATGTCAAAAACAAAGCAAACCAAAAGCAAAAGATCCAAAACAAGACCAGTTCATTGATTTGATCATCAGCTGGACAATTAGTTAAGCTGATTGCTTTACTGAATTAGCTAGTGATTTGGTCAATGTGATTAGTTGATTCGCTTAACACGGTCAAACCATATAGATAGTCAAATTCCAGAAACCCTTTCAAATAATTTTTGTTCTCTTCCTTTAAAAGTAAGAAGAATTCTTTTGGAGTGGAGAGTGGGGGACTCTGTCAACTCCTGAGGAAAGTCATGTGGCTAAGAATTGTACAAAGAAGCAGTGCAAAGGCACTTGCCATCCATGAACAAGAAACCCATCTAAGAAGTACTAATACTGCAGTAAAGAATGTATGGAAATATAAATATTCAGGCTCCTCAGGAATTTTTAGTTAATCTTATTGGAAATTTTGTAGTTGCAGACTCCTATCTATGAATTTCAAATGGATTCCCTTTTTTATATTTTAAAAAATGGCAAAGAGTAACAAGTTTATTTTTCAGTATGGTCTCAGAGGGCCTTCTTGGTGGTCTGCAGCTTGACCCCTGATGAAATATTAATTATAAACTGCCATCCTGGGCAGCAGTAGGTCTCAGCTGGGGGTCCTGTATTCACTAGTAAGTGGATATTTTTTCAAGTTCTAAAAGATTTTATTCCAAGGGTACCCTGGTCTGACAGAACTATAAAGTAGATGATTTTTCATCAACCTCGCTAATCCAGTCCCAGTCGCTGGCTATATCCCAGGCCCTCTGGCTACTAGGCTGCAGCCTTCAAGGAAGGGCAGGTACTCCCGGGTTCAGGGGCTGCAGTGAAGTGCATTCACCTCTTCCTATCTTTCTATCCTTACTATTTCCTGACCCCAACCCCAAGGCATACTCAAACGTGTGTGTGTGTGTGCGCACACATGCACACGCAGGTGCACACACACTCCTCATTTTAACATTATTTTAAGAAGTTGGCAGCTTATAAAAGTAAAAGCTCACCTTTTCTATAGCCTTTTGTTAATTTCTCCCCTTTTTGGTGAGTTTTCAAATACAGTGATCAGAACAGCTGAGTAGAGGAGAGACATAAAAAACATGTTGGATATGATGATATATGAGTCTGTAAATAGCCTGCTAAACACAGAAAACACTCATCTGTCTACACCTCAGTTTCCCCTTTCAAAAAATGAGGGCAACTGTGTTTGCCTGTTTGCCTGTAGTTTGAGAAGGATGAGCAGGATCCTGTTTTCAAAGTCTCTTTCAACTTCTCTGTACAATGGTGCCAGCAAAGAGCAAAGTATCATTTTCCTTCGGGCAGGATAATTAAAACAAAATCTCCTGAGTCCCATCTTCATGCAAGTCTTTCTAATTG
This sequence comes from Colobus angolensis palliatus, assembly GCF_000951035.1. Taxonomy (NCBI): domain Eukaryota; kingdom Metazoa; phylum Chordata; class Mammalia; order Primates; family Cercopithecidae; genus Colobus; species Colobus angolensis. The sequence goes on along the minus strand of NW_012118487.1, from coordinate 18,741,167 downwards.
ATCATGCGGTGATTTTTAAGAACAGAGCAGCTCTGTGTCTTTATTTATAATCATTTTTTATTGTTACAGTGGGGCATTCATACCCATACCTTCAGGCTCTGGGGGACTGTTCACATTCATTAGGGAAAGGAAATAGTCTTTCTTTCAAATAAGCAATTTGATTGCTTCAGGAATGGGTCTGTAATTACTGGAGCTGGGATAAGTTGTTGTTAATAAGATAAAGAAACCAGGCTTTCTCCAAATCAGAAGGGGTTCGGCCTCTTCCTCCAGACACTGTAATTAAAAGGGGTGGCAGTGGTTCCCTGTGACCTGTGACAGGACTGGCCTCAGGTTGCAAACACCAGGTTGGAGGTGAATCTTTCAGTCTTGTCCTTTATGGTGTCCGGCAGCCCAAGTACAGCAGCCATTAAGATCTCGAGAGTGGTCACGTAGAAAGAGTCCACAGTGAACTCCCCAGTCACATATGCAGTGGGGAGGTTGGGGTCTTCAGGTTGTGACTTATATCAATATTCTTTTTAAAAATTTTATTTTTTGAGATGGAGTTTTGCTCTGTCGCCCAGGCTGGAGTGCAATGGCACGATCTCGGCTCACTGCAACCTCCACCTCCTGAGTTCAAGAGATTCTCCTGCCTCGGCCTCCTGAGTAGCTGAGATTACAGGTGCCCGCCACCACACCCAGCTAATTTTTGTATTTTTAGTAGAGATGGGGTTTCTTCATGTTGGTCAGGCTGATCTCAAACTTCTGACCTCAGGTGATCCACCCGCCTCAGCCTCCCAAAGTGCCAGGATTACAGGTGTGAGCCACTGTGGCCAGCCTATATTCAAAATAGTATAAGAGCAGTGGCCGGGCGCGGTGGCTCACACCTGTAATCAAATAGTGTAAGAGGTGGCTCACACCTGCAATCCCAGCACTTTGGGAGGCTGAGGCGGGCGGATCACTTGAGCGCGCCTGTACTCTCAGCTACTTGGGAGGCTGAGGCAGGAGAATCGGTTGAACCCAGGAGGTGGAGGTTGCAGTGAGCCGAGATCTCGCCATTGAACTCCAGCCTGAGCAACAGAGTCAATCTCAAAAAAAAAAAGCAGTAACTGCGGGAGCCTGATGAGCTTTTAGAATCTTAGTTTTTGTAGCCAGAGGCTACATCAGATTCTAATTGGGTGGGCAAATTCAGGAGGATTTAATACTTTAAATTTGACAGCAACCAATTTGTGTCCTATTAGCAATGGGTAATACAGTTTTCTGGCTTTCATTTTATCAATGCTTTCAATCATGTGTTCATACAATCGGTTTACTCTATAAACACTTATTTCCTGTTCTATTCCAGGCAAAGTGCTTGGCTCTGGGGCAAAAGGCCCTTGCCCTTAAGGAATTTGCCCCCTGATCGGCCCTGCACCCACTGCTTCTGGTTGTGCTATTTGCGTAGTTAGCCTTTTTTATTTTTTTTCTTGTTTAAAAAATATAGCTTATTTATTTATTTTTGGAGACAGCGTTTCGCTCTGTTGCCCGGGCTGGAGTGCAGTGATCATAACTCACTGCAACCTTGAATTCCTGGGCTTGAGAGATTCTCCTGCCTCAGGCTCCCAACCAGCTAGGACAAAAGTTGCATGCGACCACACCTGGCTAATTTATTATTTTTGTAGAGATGGGGTCTTGCCATATTGCCCAGGCTGGTCTCCAACTTCTGGCTTCAAGTGATCCTCCTGCCTCAGCCTCCCAAAATGTTGGGATTATAGGTGTGAGTCACTGTGCCCAGCCTAGCCTTTTACTTTCCTTATTTCTTGCGTTTCTTGTTATATTTAAAGTCTTTTACCATTTTGGGGGGATACTTTTTGCTGACCTTTATAGCTAAACACAAGAAGGGACATTACACACCTTTTGCTAACCATTCGAAACTGGAAACATCACCTTTTTCATCAAATAAAATGCAGTTTGGTGGCATTGTACATAGAACCAAGACCGGGAAAGCAAGTCTAGTTGGTCATACTTGATAGAGTTAGTTTTAGTAAAGGACAGTGCAAACAATTTCTGAGGACATTTCAGCCATGGATATCTGAGGCCAACTTTTCATTTGGTGCAGATCTGCTGGAGTATAAGGATTTGAAATTGTTTTTCAAAGAGCAGATTCCTCTGTCAGTACCTCAGGGAAACTGTTTTCTAATAGAAAAATGTCGATTCTGGAATAGAAAGGGGAGCTTTCCTTGCTCTGCAGGACGGGATGCAACTGCCCCTCGTGTTTACAGATGATAGTATTGGCATCATTCTAGAATAGGATTCTCTTACATTGTTTCCACTTCAGTGACAGCGGATTAATACTTATCTATGTATTCCTTCCTGACCCTCATGGCCAATGGCTGGGGAGACTGTGGACAAGATCTAAAGTCATGTTAGTTAAGACTCTTGGGTGGCAAGTGACAGAAACCAGCTGGACTCCACTTAGGCACAAAGGGGGAGTTTGGTATAAGTATACAAAAGTGTGTTGAGGAAACAAACACAGGAGTGCAGCCAGACCTTAGGAAGGGCAAAGTTGAGAATGAAAAAGCATCCACATTCCCAAGATGCACTCTTGGTTCATCTCTCCTCCACTTTTTTTGCACATCTACCTCATTCTCTGACACCAGAGTCCTGCTTTCTCTGCTTGTTTATCCACAAGGCTGAATATGGCTGAACCACCCCAGCAAATTTAGAGGTGATTGTTCTGTCATTCACAGAGACTGTGTGCCTGTCTCTCCATTTTTACTTCTGGGAGAAGGAATCTGATTGGTCCTGCTTGAATCAAGTGTTCAGCTGTTGTCCAATCACCTGAGGCCAGCTAGGTGAGTCACTCACATGGGCAGAGTCCCTAGAAGCCCACTTCTGTAGATGGGGTGCGTCTCAGAAAGGTAGAATGGTTTGAGAGCTGGTATGTTGAGTTTTGGTAAAGATATCCCAAGAAGTGTCTCCAGGGTGGCCACCAAATTCTTGAAACACAGGTAAAAGCATAATGAATGGTTTATAAATCGTACATAATAAAAATAGTATTATCTGTGTTTCCAGACTTGCTGGCCACCTCATACTACAAGGAATACAGTTTACAGCCCTAAAACAGAAGTATTCTACAGAGAATGAATCTGTGATGTTGTCATTAGCCTGGATGTCCATTTATCTGAGCTAATCGGTCATAAATGCCCATGTGGCTCATGTAAATAAGATTTGTACATAATAAAGAGATAATTACCTCAGCTTTCTAGTTGCAACCAAATATCCTCTAGTTACAGAGAATACTTAGCAGGCTAATTAGTAGCATTCATTACCCTGCCCCTAGTTCCCCAAGAATGATTCATGTGAGATCCTAAGTAACCCAAATCCTAGTGCTCTGATTTGGAACAAAAGGAACTGAGAGCTAGAGGGATGGCCCCAGAAGGGGACTCTACAGCTTGTTGCCATACAGCCAGAGAGGGGCATTAATTAACAACACCTGCTTGGAATAATGCACAGGACATGCCTGGCTTCAGCTTTAAACTCTTAGTGTCTGCATCCTTGTGCTCCTTCTATTTATCCTCCAAATACCATACACGTAGGCTCAGGGGACAACCGGATGGTACACTCAAATGATGGCAAAACCACTGAGATTCACATAAATTAATAATTTGCCTTTCTAGTCAATGTGAAAATCTGTCGGCACTCTATTGGCAATTTCCATCAGCTCTCTTTCAAGCTCTGTCTCAATTTATCCCAGATCTCAGAGCTCCTCACCACCTCCATTGCCAATGTGTAATCAAGCCGTAATCATCTCTTCTTCATTACTGCCGCAGCCTTCTAACCGGTCTCCTTGCTTCAACTGTTGCCCCTCTGCACTCCATTCTCCACAGTGTGATCTTTTAAAAGTGCAAATCATATCCTGTCACTACCTTTAACATTGCACTTGCAAAAATAACATCCAGATTCTTTACTATGGCCTACAAGGACCTAAGGGATATGGGTCCTGCATGCTCCCCTTCTCTCACTTAATACCATCTCCCCCACCCCACCCTTTGTCCCCACTTTTTTTTTTCTTCTGTTCTGGACTCTACCAACCTTATTCTGGCTACAGGCCGTTTGCACTGGCTATTCCCTTAGTCTGAAGCACTTCTACCCCAGAACTTCCCATGGCTGTTTCCTTTCATCTCCCAGGTCTCATCTCTGCTGTTTCTTTTTTAGAGATGTCTTCCCTGACATTTTAACTAAAGCAAAACTATCTGTTCCCCATCTCCCCCACATATTCCACACTAATTTCTTCACAACATTACGATCTGAAATTATTATATTGACATACTTGTCTGCATTTTTATCATGTTCCCTCCCCCCGCAGGAGGTAAGCTTCATTAGGACAAGGATCTTAGGTGACTAGTCTTGTTCACTATTGTGTCCTTAGCACCTAGCACATAGCAAGTGCCCAATGAATGGATATTAACTCTACTAATAAAAGAGCAGAGAGGCCAGGCACAGTGGCTCATGCCTATAATCCCAGCACTTTGGGAGGCTGAGGAGGGCGGATCACCTGAGTTTGGGAGTTCGAGACCAGCCTGACCAACATGGAGAAACTCCGTCTCTACTAAAAATACAAAATTAGCCAGGCGTGGTGGCACATCCTTGTAATCCCAGCTACTCAGGCTGAGGCAGGAGAACTGCTTGAACCCAGGAGGCAGAGGTTGCAGTGAGCCAAGATTGCGCCATTGCACTCCAGCCTGGGCAACAACAGTAAAACTCGATCTCAAAAAAAAAAAAAAAAAAAGTAAAGGAAAAAAAAATCTAGCCAAGATTTTTAATTATAGAAATCTGTTAATGTAAAATTTATAGTATCAGCTTTATATTTTCTATCAGTTGCTATGCAGAGGCCAAAAGTGGTGGTTCATGCCTATAATCCCAATTGTTGGGGAGGTTGAGCTGGAGGACTGGTTGAGCCCAGGAGCTCGAGATCAGCCTGGGCAACATAGCGAGGCCCCATCTCTACAAAAAAACTATACATTAGCTGGGCATGGTGGGGCCTGCCTTTAGTCCCAGCTACTCAGGATGCTGAGGTAGGAGGATCACTTCAGCCCAGGAGTTTGAGGCTGCGCTGAGCCACGATTGTGTCACTGTGTTCCATTCTGGGTGACAGAGCAAGACCCTGTCTCAGGAAAAAAAAAAAAAAAAAAGCTGCCCATTAGGTCCAAGTTGTACTTGAAGTTGTTAGTTTATGAAATTGAGGCTTGCCATGAAGGTAGTTATACTAAACAAGTATCTTGTATTACCTTGATAAGATTATTACACTTTTTTCTGCTTATTAATGTTGCAACATTTGTAAGTTAGGAATGCTTTGGTTATAAATAGCAACATATCTGACTATAATTTACATTGGTAGAGCTGTTCTGGCCCCTTATACTATGTAACAAAACAGTCACATATTTGTGGCTTAAAACAATATTCATTTTGCTTCCAAATCTGCAATTTGGGCAGGGTTCATCAGGGGCAGCTCATCTGCACTCCACTTGGCTTCAGCTTGGAGTGGGCCGCAATCATCTGAAGACTGTTCACCTCCTTACTTGGTGCCTGAGTAGATTCAAATGTCTGGGGGCTGGAACAGCTGGGATCCCTTGGGCTTTTATCCCTTTGAGTTTCCTCCATGTGATTGCTCTAGCATGTTGCTATCTTCCATTTGTTAGAAGGAACAAGTTCAAGCTGATCCATAATTAAGGGAAAAAGAATTAGACTTTTCCTTTTGATGGGAAGAGAGCCAAATAACTTGTGAATCTATTTTGCTTGCATAAGAAGAAGTACAAAGAGCAATATCCCAAGGCTATGGCAATGGCTCAACAATGTTATTAAGAACCCAGACAGTACTGGGCACAGTGGCTCACGCCTGTAATTCCAACACTTTGGGAGGCCAAGGTAGGAGGATTACTTGAGGTCAGGAGTTCGAGACCAGCCTGGGCAACATAGGGAGATCTCTGTCTCTACTAAACTCTTTTTTTTTTTTTTTTTTTAATTAGCTGGGTGTGGTAGTGCATGTCTGTATTCCCAGCTACTTGGGAGGATGAGGTGGGAGGATCACTTGAGCCAAGGAGGTTGGGGCTGCAGTGAGCTGTAATCACATCACTATATTTTAGCCTGGATGACAGAGCAAGATCCTGTCCCTAAAAAACCAAATCAAACAAAAAACAGCCCAGTCTCATGCAGTGGCTCACACTTGTAATCCTAGCAGTTTTGAGAGGCTGAGGCCTGAGGCTAGGAGTTTGAGACCAGCCTGGGCAACACAGTGAGACCACTGCCTCAAAAAAAAAAAAAAACAACAACAACCCAAGCACTTTTGACCCTTTTCAGCATCTTTAGGGTCTTGGCTTATCATGTTATGTTCATATAATGGAATGGCTTCTGCGTCTCCAGTCATCACACCTGTATTTTAGGCAGAATGTCATTTATTCTCCACCCGTGCCCCTATATAACCATGCAGCTGAATTCCTCTTAGATTAAATTGCCCCAAATTGCATTGCATGGCTGTCAGGAGCTCTGTAGAGCTGGAAGAGAGCTGAGCTGTCAGGTGTTAGAGTAGCCACTTGAAGCTACAACAAGCCCAAATGGAAGTAATAGCGAAGACTTGAATCCCTCACTGCAGCAGTACAAGCAAGAGGCTAACACTGGAGGCAGTGCTGGGCTCCCCTGCTTCATTTTCCCCTTAGAATGATGCACCCATATGGTTGAGGGTCAGGGGGATCAGCAGAGCTATGGGGGGTCGTCTCACTGTTGAGGGGACCCCAAACCAAAGGCTCCCTGAAGGGTTGTGGACCAGGGGCTGGGGAGTTGGGTAGTGAGAGGGGAAAAAGCTGAGAGTATAAAAGTAATGAGTCAGAGTGAAGAAAAGTATCTTTCCTTAAGGGTCCCTGAGCCCTCTGAACGGAGCACCTGGACTAGGAATGCAGATCCACAAAAGGGCAGGAGCAGCCAGAGGAGCCTGACCCCTTGCTGGAGACTCTCAGAGGTGGCACTGGCTGTGCAGCCTTCCCGTGAGGCCTGACGGGTAACACCTTTGGAATAGCACTCGGTCAGGCCTGAAAAAAATCACACATGGGTTTGGTTTCTTTGTTGTTGTTTTGTTTTTGTTCTTGTTTTTTTGAGATGGAGTCTCGTTCTGTCACCCAGGCTGGAGTGCAGTGGCACGATCTTGGCTCACTGCAACCTCCGCCTCCTGGGTTCAAGTGATTCTTCTGCCTCAGCCTCCCGAGTAGCTGGGATTACAGGCACCCGTACCACGCCCAGCTGATTTTTGTATTTTTAGTAGAGACGGGGTTTCACCATATTGGCCAGGCTGGTCTCAAACTCCTGACCTCAGGTGATCCACCCGCCTCAGCCTCCCAAAGTGCTGGGATTACGGGCGTGAGCCACCTGCCCAGCCGTACTTGGGTTTTTAAGCAGGAACCTGACTCCTCGGGTTCCACCTAGCCACGGGCAATTGGGGAAGTTGAAAATTTCTCTCTTTAGCCTCAACGACAGAGAAAGACAAGGGCAGAGGTGACCGGCAATGCCTGCTGAGTGAACAGATGGACATTATCTGCCAGGCAGCATAAATTCCCAGAAAGAATGTTCAATTTCAGTGTTTGATGTTCAACTATACATTTTAAAACATATTGTAAGTTATATATGTAGCAGACATCAAATAAGAGAAAATGTGAGTTTGAGCAGAGAAATGTCAGGGAAAAAAATTGGGGAGGGAGGAAATGAGAGGAATGGGTGGGGACGAAGACGGATCCTCTGAAGTCCACAAGGGCAGGAGATGAGTCCGACACCTGGGACTTTAGTTTCTCAAACCCAAGTTAGATTGGTTTTGGTTTCATGTGACTTGCATGGTGAGACAGGCCCTCCTGTGTCCTGTTCCTTCTGCATCTCCCACCCACTGTGCCTTGCCTCACAGCATCGCAAAATTGGTGTAGTTTCTTTCTGGCAGTAGCAGGATAACTCCTTTGTCAGCATTAAAAATTTATAATCCAGGCCTGGTACAGTGGCTCACGCCTGTAATCTCAGCACTTTGGGAGACCGAGGTGGGCGGATCACCCGAGGTCAGGAGTTTGAGACCAGCCTAGCCAACATGGTAGAACCCCATCTCTACTAAAAATACAAAAACTAACTGGGCGTGGTGGCATGTGCCTGTAATCCTAGCTACTCGGGAGGCTGAGGCAGGAGATTCACTTGAACCCGGGAGGTGGAGGTTGCAGTGAGCCGAGACCGTGCCATTGCACTCCAGCCTGGGTGACAGAGTGAGGCCCTGTCTCAAGAAGAATTAAAAAAGATTTATAATCCAAAATGAGTCCTGCAGTTTTCCAGGCTCCTCTTCAAGCAGAAAGTTCTGCAAATGAACACCCCTAGCCCCACATGTTTATTTACCATCTTCTCTGTTAGGCTTTAGCAGCTGTAAGATTGTGCTCATATAAAAAAGAAAATAAAGAAAAAAAGTCTTTCTGCTAAATCCATTTCTTTAACGTTTAATTTTTTTCCTGCCAAAGTCAGAGATGAATTAGCAATTACTTGGGAGCCAATTAAAATTTATAGTAAGCTATTCTCTGACCCTTGGGTCAGAAACAAATTTCCTATAAACCTTAGGAGGGTATCTCTCCTGGGTTTTTTGAGGGTGAGAAAAATTCATATCCTGCTCTCCAGTTCTCATTCCTTATACAGAGTGGTGGCCAGCATGTTCCTGAGACATTGTTTGTGCAACCCAGAGACAACTCTTAATTCCCTGCTCAGTTATTTCTCTGTGATTTGGAGAGAAGATGTGGCTACAGCTGCCAGTGACTCTCAGCTCCAATTCTATGTGAGTTGTGGATCAAGAAGACACAACTGAGGAGAGGGAAAGATTCTCTGTTTTCCACAGTTCTGAGATGTGATGGTTCTGCAGAGCTGAGAAGAGAACTGAGCAGAAAGCTAGCATTACCAGGTGTTTCACAGGTGTCAAAAACATGCTCAAGTTGAAGAGTGTCTTCTTTTCCATGAGGCAATGATAGAATTGTATGGTGTAGGATCTGTGAGTGACTCTATACAAATAGAAAAGTCTGTGTCACAGTGTTTAGAACTTCCCACCCCAGCAGGATTAGAAAACTCTCAGATGCCTGGTAGTTGACAAATCCTTTTGTTGGTGAGAAAAAACAACCTTTGACTTGGAGTCATTAAAAGGATTGGATACATGCGAAGAAAGACAGTCTCTTTCTGTCTCTATATTTATATAAGAGCAAACGCTTTCCAGCATGGAACATCTGAAGATAATATGCCATCTCTGATACTGTGCTGTCTAAGGGACAGGAAAAAAAAAAAAGATTTATATAAAAAGAAATGCAAATATAACTAGCTAGTTAGCCAAGAGGGCAAAAGGAGGGAAGGCTTACATTAACCTGATCTTCACAGTCGCTAAAAACCTGACAAGGGAAATATGAATTTTAACTAGCTGCCAAGCAATTAGTTATTCATGCATGACATGAAAAGCAGGGGAAACTTTAATTTTCTCCTTGTCAGTTTTAAACAGAGAGGCTGTCAATTCAGCAAGTGGAGCTACCAACCATATTACAGAAGGGCACCATCCTACCGACATCCAGTCTCAGTATGACATCAGGCCCAAGACTGCAGCACCATTACCCTTTCATCACACTGCAAACAGCCCTGCCCCTGTTATGGGCTCCTTCCTTCCTTCCTTCCTTCCTTCCTTCCTTCCTTCCTTCCTTCCTTCCTTCCTTCCTTTCTGTTTCCCTTTCTTTCTTTCTTTCCTTTCTTTCTTTCTTTCTTTTTCTCTTTCTTTCCTTCCTTCCTTCTTTCCTTCTTTCTTTTCTTTTCTTTCTTTCTCTCTCTCTCTCTCTTTCTTTCTTTCTTTCTCTCTTTCTTTCTGTCTCTCTCTCTCTCTTTCTCTCTTTTTCTTTCTTTTTTTCTTTTTTTTGAGATGGAGTCTCACTCTGTCACCAGGCTGGAGTGCAGTGGTGCAATCTCAGCTCACTGCAACCTCCACCTCCCGGGTTCAAGCGATTCTCCCATCTCAGCCTCCCAAATAGCTGGGATTACAGGTACTCGCCATCATGTCCGGCTAATTTTTGTATTTTAGTAGAGACGGGGTTTCACCATGTTGGCCAGGCTGGTCTTGAACTCCTGACCTCAGGTGATCCGCCTGCCTCGGGCTCCCAAAGTGCTGGGATTACAGGTATGAGCCACCGCACCCGGCCTATGAGCTGTTTCTTTTACCGGATGGCACTATGTTCCCTGAGCTCTGCTATCACCCTGCATTTCCAGTAAGGAAACAAGCAGCTGCTATGAACCCCTCTTCCTGGGTCATTGTCTGGCACCATCAATGGGATTCTCTGGTCACATGTGATTTTTCCAGTCACTGGTCTGGTGTTAATTTAGTGACAGTCAATTTAACAACAACAAAAAAAATTAAGCACTTTGTTAATACTAGGTTCTAGGGCTCTGTGTCAAGTACCAGGTTTTCAAATATGATTTTAAAAAGTGCTGTCATGCCCTTTTTAAAAGTGGTGGCTCACACCTGTAATCCCAGCACTTTGGGCAGCTGAGGTGGGAAGATTGCTTAAGCCCAGGAGTTCGAGACTAGCCTGGACAACATAGCGAGACCCTGTCTCTTAAAATAAAAATAAAGTAAAATAAAGTATTGTCATATCCTATGGGTGGGCTGTAAAAAAAAATAAAAAATAAAGTGCCGTCAAACCATTGGCAATCTGGTAATTGTTATAGACATCCCCAGAAAACCTTTGGGTGTTTAGTAAGTGTGACACATATTAATTCACTCAACAAATATTTATTGCTATAAATTGCTATAATTTTCCTGCTATGAAGAATAAGAAATATGCTAAGGAGATAAGGAGATGCCTTGGGGAAGGTCCAGAACTGCTGCAGAAAGACTGGCCAGGAAGGACCTGCCTGGGAAGGTATTTGAACAAAGCTCTGCATAATGAGGAGCCAAGCGAGAAAAGATAAGGCAGGAAAGAGTTTCAGGTCAACTCCAAGGCCAGGACCAGCTTCCAGAGAAGTCAGAGATACAACCAGGGGCCAGACTCCAGGGCTGCGTAGATGCTGGTAAGGAGATGGAATTTTATTCCAATTGTAACAGGAAGCCGGTCGAGGGTTGATAAAATGCTTTGACTGCTGTGCAGAGCAAGAGTGGAAGCAAGGATTTCAGTTTAAAGGCTTTGCAGCCACCCAGGCAAACCGGGATATTGTTCTCTACAAATGAACACTCTGTCCTATCAGGTTCATACTGACAATCTGATTGAGCCTTACATTAATTAAATGCCTAGTGTGTGTTTGGCTAGATGATTTTCAGTCTAAATTAGATCATTATGTCCTTAGAATATCAAGGTCCCACTGACCTATCGTTGAGAACTCTTGAAGCATCTGCTCTGATCTAGCTACTCTGAATGTACCCCTTTGGAAACAACGTCAGGTATTTGAGAAATATCTGACTAGGGCCAGAATCGGAGGCCTATGAAACAGAATAATTCACTGGTAAAGAGAGAGTACTTAGTTCACATCCTTGTTTATAGCTGTATCCCCAGCCCTCAGCATAGAGGCTGACACACAAATATTTGTTGAAGCTGTTAATATATGAGCCTAGTAAGAGTTCAAGAAATGCTACAGTAAAATTTTAGTAGCTCAGCACCCCAACCAGCTGAGCTAAGTAGCGTTGGACACTAGCCGTGGTGTTTGAAGACTGCTTTTTCAGAAGGATGGGAATGGACCCATATCTCCTCCAAGCTTGGCATACCCACATCCAAGTTTTATTGCTGCTGAAAGCTTCCTGCACTGCCTGACCATGGACAATCCCATCTCTAGCTAGTCCCCAGCCTCCACTCATGAAACCCTCATCCTCCAGAGAGACTCTGACCAGCCGCTGGCTCACACCCAGTGGCCCCTCTGCAGGCGCCTGGCCCCTCACTCGGCTTCCCAGCTGCCTCTTCCTCTGCCCCCCTTCCCACCCTGCACCAAAACAGGGGCGCCTTTTGTAGGAGCAATCAAGCCCTAAATCACTATTTATATTTCTTGGAGTAAACTTAACGCTGAGAAAGGGTTCTGGAATGACTGCCCTGGGGACTGAAGCCCATCTGGAAACATGAATAATGTGAAATGTATCCCTCCATGGATCCCCCACAAGACCAATTACATTATCATCCTTTCCGAGAATTTCTGCCAATTTTTTATGGGGTCACCAGAAAGTTATATCTTACGTGAAAACTGCACAGATTTATATAGGGGGTAGTTAACTGGTGGAGTGAAGTATGTGGAAGTAAACTGCAGGAAACTGTGATACTCCACAGATGGAAATGTGTGTTGATTTGGCTCTTCACTTCAGGAAATGGAATGGATTCATTCTGCCGTTTACTGAATGACTACTGTGTGCCACGCACTCTTCTAGGCACTGGGAAGAAAGCAATAAGTGACACTAATGTTGCCTTCATGGAGCTGACATTTTAATAGCCTTGGAAGATGGGCTATGAAAGGCTCACTGTAAAATGGTGCCCAAAGTCAACATGTAACTTTTAGTCCTGTCTGTGGTATAGACTCAATGAACAACGTGAAGAAACTGAGTTTCTTGCTTCATCATAGCTGAGGGTGAGATAGGTGTGCTGCCCTTTCTCAAGAATGTGGGATGGAATCATATTTTGTTTGAAAACTCAGAATAATAAGAGATTTGGCATTTATGTGTTCGCGCATACTTCTCTCCTCAAGCTGCAAAGTTCAACCAAGAGGTATTTGGCAGAAGGCCTTTTGCTAAAGCAATCACCTGACAATGTGAGTGGGGATCTGAGCCAGCCAGGTTCTACCTCCACTGAAGAGGTTTGATTAGGTGATGAGCACACATTATTCACAAAACTGCAGAGCAGCTGTACTTCACCACATCATGACTGGAAATGATCTGCCTCCGAGGAGCAATGTCAATGAAGGGCCATCTTCCCTAGTGTCGGTAGTTCTTAAACTTTAGTTTCCAAGGAAGCACTGCATGTGTCTGTAACAGAAAGATCCCCGCTTCTCCCCTAACAATTCAGAATGAGAAGGTCTGGGAAAGGGTCCAGGAATTCATATTTTACCACTATCCCTGCTCATTGGGCTGCAGGTGGCTCTACACTCAGAGAACCCCCACACTGTGTTCACCATAAGACAGAGGATTCAGACCTCCAATTCCCCTCACCCAGACGCAAGAGCATCTTGGCTAAAACCTCTTTTTTGGAAGGGAAGGAGAAAGGGAAACCGGTTGGAACAGTTTCCTTTACTGATTATAGCTTACTCCTTTCTCTCGTGCATTCAGCACATAGAGTTTGGCAACTACAATGCACAAGGTGCAGCCTACCCGCTAGAGCGAGGATGTTCCAGTAATGCACTGATGCTTCCCAGCCCCTGCCCCCTGGAGCGGAAGAAGATTGATACGGATGAGGGAATGGAATTAAGGGAGCCTGAGCTGGCCAGCACTGCACCGTGCGAAGTGCCCTCTCAAACACCCTCTCATTTAACTTCCCAAGTTCTGCTCCTCATTTCCTTCAAGTCTTTACTGAACCATCTCCTTTGCAGTGAAACTTTGTGGGATCACCCTAAAGCAAACTCAGTGCATCAAAAGCTGGACTCCTAATAGTTCCCCGCCTCAGTAAAGAGCTATTTCATTCTCCCAGTTGCTCAAGCCAAAAATGGAATCAATTTAGTTCTTCTGCACCCCGTATCAGATCACCACAAATCCTGTTAGCCCTGCCTTTAAAATATATCCAGAACCCTGCCAGCTCCCCGTCCTCTGTTGCCATCACGCTTGTCCACACCCACCTTACCCCTTGTCTGGGTGACTGCGGTGGTCTCCCAGCTGCCCTGCCAGCGTCTGCCCTGATCCACCTTCTTGACTATTCTTGACACAGCACCAGCATGATCTTGTTAAAATACAAATAAATCTGATCGGGCCGCTCCTCTGCTCCAAACTAGGTTTCCTTGTCTCTCCAAGTAAGAGCCAAAGTCCTTACAATAACCCACAGGGCCCTGACCTGCCTCGCCCTCCCCTATCTGCCTCTTTCTGCTCTCCCCTCACTCACTCCTCCCGCCCACACCACGCAGTCTCACTGTGGCATCTTTGCACTTGCTGTTCCTGGAATTCTCTTCCTCCATTTGTTCGCATGGCTGGCCTAGATCCTGCCATACCTTTTCATAAAGACTGCTTTCTCAGTCGGGTTAGCTGGCCTCCCTGTTGAATGTTGGAACTCATCTATTTTTCCTATCCATCTATTTTACATTAACATCTCCATATTTTTCTTTTTCTTATTTTTTATTCATTTTATTTTATTTTTTGAGACGGAGTTTCACCGTTGTCGCCCAGGATGGAGTGCAGTGGTGCATTCTTGGCTCACCACAACCTCTGCCTCCCAGGTTCAAGTGATTCTCCTGCCTCAGCTTCCCGAGTAGGTGGAACTACAGGTGTGCGCCACCATGCCCAGCTAATTTTTGTATGTTTAGTACAGTTGGGGTCTCACCATGTTGGCCAGGCTGGTCTCAAACTCCTGACCTCATGATCTACCCACCTCAGCCTCCCAAAGTTCTGGGATTACAGGTGTGAGCCACTGCACCAGGCTTTTTTTTTTTTTTTTTTTTTTTTGAGATGGAGTCTTGCTCTGTTGCCCAGGCTGGAGTGCAATGACACAATCTCAGCCCACTGCAATCTCTGCCTGCTGGGTTCAAGTGATTCTCCTGCCTCAGCCTCCTGAGTAGCTGGGATTGCAGGCATTGTGCCACCATACCTGACTAATTTTTGTATTTTTAGTAGAGATGGGGTTTCACCATGTTGGCCAGGCTGGTCTCAAACTCCTGACCTCAGGTGATCCGCCTGCCTCAGCCTCCCAAAGTGCTGGGATTACTGGCATGAGCCACTGCGCCTGGCTACATCTCCAAATTTTTCTATTTTTATTTTGCTTTTTGTCTCTCCTTCCCGTCAGAATGTAAGCTCCACAAAGGCAAAGATTATTGTCCGTTGTTACCTGCTATATGCCCAGGGCCTAGAATAGGGCGTGGCATGTAGCAGACCTTCAATACTATTTGTTGGAATAAATGAATGAGTTAAATAATAAACAAATGAATAAAGTTGCAATTCCCCCCTACTCTCTATCTCCCTTCTCTGATGTATTTTTCCCATAGAATCCATCGCCCTCCAATATACTCCATAATGTACATATTTATCTTATTTACTGTCACTTTTTCTTTACTAGAATGTAAACACCATAAGAGCCAGGATTTCTATCCTAAAGTGTATCCTTATCACTGAGAAGAGTATGTGGTTCTTGTGCTTAATATTTATTGAATGAATAAACTCTGTAATATAAGAGTATTTTGGCTGGGCACAGTGGCTCATGCCTGTAATCCCAGCACTTTGGGAGGCTGAGGTAGGAAGATCGCTTGAGCCCAAAGGTTCGAGACCAGACTGGGCAATATAGTGAGACCCTGTCCCTACAAAAAAAAAATTGTCTTTTAATTAGCTTGGTATAGTGGTGCACGCCTGTAGTCCTAGCTACTCAGGAGGCTGAGGTGGAAGGATAGCTTGGGCCCAGGAAGTCGAGGCTGCAGTGAGCTGTGATCGTGCCACTGCACTCCAGCCCAAGCAACTGAGGGAGACCCTGTCAAAAAAAAAAAGAGTATTTTTACAGATTAAGAGATTGACTCGTAATAAGAATTAGCAAATTTTGCACGGTCATGTACACAACTAGCATGTAGCAGAGGCAGGGTTAGGATTTGGTTCTGGATGACTTTAAGTCTGTATTCTCACAGTACCACTGGTCTGGTCAAGAAGGCATTTGAGGCTGGGCGTACTGGCTCATGCCTGTAATCCCAACACTTTGAGAGGCCCAGGCAGCCGGGTCACCTAAGGTCAGGAGTTCAAGACCAGCCTGGCCAACATGGTGAAACCCTGTCTGTGCTAAAAAATACAAAAATTAGCCGGGCATGGTGATGGGTGCCTGTAATCCCAGCTACTCAGGAGACTGAGGCAGGAGAATCGCTTGAACCCAGAAAGCGGAGGTTGCAGTGAGCCAAGATGGTGCCACTGCACTCCAGCCTGGGTGACAAAGCGAGACTCCATCTCAAAAAAAAAAAGGCATTTGAGGTGGGCATTAAAGGATGGATAGGGGCTGAGCAGAATGATTCTCTCTGCTGTAGAGTTCTTTTCTGCCCCTTCTCCCTCTCCTTCACCTCGCTAGCCATCATGAAGAATGGATAATAACTTGCGTGTCCATTCCTCTGAAAAGCCTGCTCTGAATCCCCGTGCCTGGCTCTGGGGTCCTTGTCTGT
>NW_012118487.1:18711471-18724787 GCF_000951035.1 Colobus angolensis palliatus | reverse complement strand
GGGTTCAAGAGATTCTCCCACCTCAGCCTCCCGAGTAGCTGTGACTACAGGCGCCCACCACCACACCCAGTTAATTTGTTTGTTTGTTTGTAGAGACAGGGTTTCACCATGTTGGCCAGGCCAGTCTTGAACTCCTGACCTCAAGTGATCTGCCCACCTCAGCCTTGTCTTTCCTTGTCACAGTTCTTCCTGCACAGCCTGGCATGCCAATTGCCTATTCATCTTTTGTTGTCTCCACTAGGTGGTAAGGAGTATATAGAGGCCGGGGTTGTTTCTGTCTTGTTCACTGTTGTATTACAGGCCCACCAGATGATCTGGTTCATATTAAGCACCATGAAGATTGGTTCATGTCGTGAAGGAGGAGAAGGAAGACTTAGGCCAAAGAAATAATTGAACAGGAATCAGAGAATTAGCGAGCCAGTAGCGCCATGTGCCTAGGGCAGAGGTTTCAGTGGGATCCTAATAAGGGATGTGTGTAGGAAGCTGGGCATAGAAAGATCGTGAAAATCACTGAAGGTTCTGGATATTTTTAAAAGCTGTTATTTGGTAAGCCGCCTGGAAATCACTGAATTATATTGAGCAGGATGGCACACAGTGCTGCTTGCAGCAGATTAATCTGATACTGATAATGCATTGAAAGGAGAAAGGGGAGAGGCAGAATCTGCTGCCGGAGCCGAACCACATAGGCAGAAAATACCCCACTTGAAAGGTGGCAGTGGGAGTGGAATGGAATAAACAGATGCAAGAAATGCTTTGAGAAAAGATTCAACAGGATTTCGTGAATAATTGGATGCGGAAGACGAAGGAGACAAGGAAATTGAGGCCGGCTCTGAGCCTGTGAATCAGGGTGGCTGGAAGAATAGTGGTGCCTTTAATGAAAAAAGGGGGACATTGGAAAGAGGATATAATTGGATGGAAAGAAAACAAGTTTGACTTCAGGCGTTTCAAGCTTGAAACATTCACAGAACATTCTAGTGGACATGAGTTGCATTGGAAATTCAGGACTAGAATTCAGGAGAGATGCCTTAAATAGTCTAGCCTCCCCTACAGTAGGTGAATGAATGCTTAGCTTTCCGTGGGTTTGGCTGATGTGGACATTGAAAAATTGTAAACACTGTTTAAAGAGTTGCTTGAGTTTCCAGAAATATTTAGTAATCCTTACTTATTTCATGGGGCAAAATTCTGATAGGCTAAGGTGTATTTCATACCTATTACCTTTGGAGACCCAGTGCTCTTTTATTATTTTGATTTTGATTTTTTAGAGCAGGCTCTTGGCTGTTGGCCAGGCTGGAGTGCAATGGCGTGAGCATAGCTCACTGCGGCCTCGATTTCTTAGGGTGGAGAGATCTTCCTGCCTCAGCCTCCCCAAGTAGCTGGAACGGGATAACAGGCGTGAGCCACCGCACCTGATCCCAGTGATCTTTTCATTTGGCTGGGTGGGTATTAACCTTGTGGACATTTAGCAAACTGGTGGAGAAAAATACACAATGTAAATCTGAGGAAAATTTGTTCAAGTATTAGGACAAACATTTTGTTGGCAATCTTTCTGTTTGGGGCAGATCCCTGGGGCTTGAGTGCTCTGCATAAATCCACAAAGTTTCCATGATCTGAAGACTGAAAGGA
This sequence comes from Colobus angolensis palliatus, assembly GCF_000951035.1. Lineage (NCBI taxonomy): Eukaryota > Metazoa > Chordata > Mammalia > Primates > Cercopithecidae > Colobus > Colobus angolensis. The sequence continues at coordinate 18,723,164 of NW_012118487.1, read as the reverse complement.
AGTTGTTGTGTAGAGTCAGCAACTTACTGGAAATAAACTTATTTAGGGTTTTCCCTCTACTAAAAATAGATATGCAAGTTTTTAATTCTATCTGCAGTTTAAAAAAAAATCTGATATAGGCTGGGCGTGGTGGCTTATGCCTGTAATCCCATTACTTTGGGAGCCGGAGACAGGGGTATCACTTGAGCCCAGGAGTTCAAGACCAGCCTGGGCAACATAGTAAGACCCTGTCTCTGCAGAAAGAAAAAAATTTTTTTTTTTTTTTTTGAGACGGAGTCTTGCTCTGTCGCCCGGGCTGGAGTGCAGTGGCCAGATCTCAGCTCACTGCAAGCTCCGCCTCCCGGGTTCACGCCATTCTCCTGCCTCAGCCTCCCAAGTGGCTTGGATTACAGGCGCCGGCCACCTCGCCCGGCTAGTTTTCTTTTTGTATTTTTTAGTAGAGACGGGGTTTCACCGTGTTCGCCAGGATGGTCTTGATCTCCTGACCTCGTGATCCGCCCGTCTCGGCCTCCCAAAGTGCTGGGATTACAGGCTTGAGCCACCGCGCCCGGCCAAAAATTTTTTAATCAGTCAAGTGTGGTAGTGTGCTCCTGTAGTCCCAGCTATGCAGGAGGCTGAGATGGGAGGATCGCTTGTACCTGGAAGGTCAAGGCCACAGTGAGCCAAGATCATGCCACTGCACTCCAGCCTGGGTGACAGAGCAAGACCTTGTCTTAAAAAAATTAAAAATAGGCTGGGTGAGGTGGCTCATGCCTGTAATCCCAGCACTGTGGAAGGCTGAGGCGGGCAGATCACAAGGTCAAGAGATCGAGACCATCCTGGCCAACATGGTGAAACCCTGTCTCTACTAAAAATACAAAAGTTCGCTGGGCATGGTGGTACACGCCTCTAGTCCCAGCTACTTGGGAAGCTGTGGCAGGAAAATCACTTGAACCAGGGAGGCAGAGGTTGCAGTGAGCTGAGATCACGCTATTGCACTCCAGCCTGGCAACAGAGCGACAGTCCATCTCAAAAATAAACAAACAAACAAACAATAAATAAATAAATATCTGATATAGATGGGACAAAACGTTAATATCTGTCCAATCTGGGTGGTGGATACTTAGATATCTGTTATATTATTTTCAAAAATTATTTTCTGTATATTCTTCTGTACAGTAGTTTGTACTTTTAAAAAACCTTTCAAAAAAGATGTGTAAAACAGAAGACTGAGATTCTGAGGCTTAGGCAAGTCTGGGAAGATGACCTGTGGAAGCAATAGAGTGACCCCACTTTCCAAAGTTCCTGTCCCTCTCCAGGGACAAAAGGCCATGGTGGTGGCCCGGCTATTAGAGGTCATGGGATAGAGAGGGAGGTAGCCATTCTTTTTCAGGCTGTGTTCCCACAATGTCTAACATAGTTCTCTTGAGGTCAGCCACCAGTTTGGGAAGTCGCAGCTTTGCCACCGATGGTTAGAAGTCAACATGCTCCCATGTCGAGAATTACTTGTAACCCAAGCACAGTGACAGAAGAGCCTCCTTTATGTCACCCCCACATCATGTCCCCGAGCTTGGGCTTGGTTCCTAGGACAAGGTTCCTATGTCACTTTATATCATAGTGCTTTTCTGAGCAAAGGCATGCTGGAAAATTCAGCATTTCCGAAAGCTGAGAAACATTTTTTTTTTTTTTTTTTTGAGACAGAGTTTTGCTCTTGTTGCCTAAGCTGGAGTGCAATGGTGCAATCTCGGCTCACTGCAACCTCCACCTTCCAGGTTCAAGAGATTCTCCTGCCTCAGTCTGCTGAGTAGCTGGGATTATAGGCAAGTGCCACCATGCCTGACTGATTTTGTATTTTTAGTAGGAACAGGGTTTCACCATGTTGACCAGGCTGGTCTTGAACTCCTGACCTCAAGTAGTCTGCTGCCTCGGCCTCCCAAAGCACTGGGATTACAGGCGTGAGCCACTGCGCCCGGCGCACCTCTCTTTTTATTTCTTCTTTCATTCAGGCCCACACTGGAAACACCACTGTCTGGTAAACACCGGCCACACCAGCGACATGGTAGGCTGGGGGGTGACAGCAATCTTCCAGTAAATCGGCTTTTCAGTTTAAACATACTAGTCAGCCTACCTGAGAGAAATGTGTCCCCAGGAACAACCTGTGAGCCTCAGCCTTCTGTAGGGAGAAGCACTCTCGATGGGAGGAAATTTGGGAGCGAATATTTCTTTCAAGCCAGAACCTAAGTGGAAATCCTCTTGGGTAAAGTATCTCAGTAGGCTGAAGCATGCCTGCCTCTGACTGTCAAGCCTTTGGAAACAGCCAGCATCTTGCTTCCAGTTCATCCCCTCTGCGTTGGAGGAGCCCCTCCCGCAGTTCCATGAAAGGCTCCTTCGGGCTTCCCACCCAGCTGATGGGTGGGGAGAAATGAAATCCATTTCTCCTGGGGCTTGATGTCTCTTCTCTGATCTGGGGCGCCTCCAGATTGCTGCCTTTTCTGTCAGATCACACGACAAGCCTGTGCTGTTCCTGCCAGCGCTGCCGATCAATCCCCTCTTCCAGCCAACGTGCCACTCTGCGCGGCAGTCGCCCTCCTTTCCCCACTGCACGATTAGGAACAGTTTCAGTGTTCTCAGCTTTTCCTTCCTGTGCCTGTCATTTCCCCCACAAACACAAGCTGCTTTGCAGTCCTAGTCACATGCATGGCACCGTTCCTGAGACAGGTCGTGCGTATGGTGCTGATCAAATTTGCTGCACCAAGTTGCCAGGACTTTCTGGAACAAATAACATTCACATTCAGCTCTTGGAGCACCCCCGAAAGCAGACCTCCTAAAGTCTGCTTCATTTCCATCAGAGCTTTTGAGTCCCAGATTTCATTCTGGGGGATGAGTGATCAGAGATTTTTAAAGCCATACTGACTCTTGCCCTCATTTTTAGCTTCCTGAGATCACGGGACTCAGAGTGCCTCCTGGGGTCTTGGGCTCCAAAGAACATCACTGAGTTGTCTAATTAAGGAACACTGGAGAATTCCCAACACATCTCCACTCTTCCAGTAACTCATATCTACCCCTCTCCCCGTGTATGTTTCTTCACAGACAACTCAGAAGAACACACGGGTTCTTCGATTCTCTATGGCCCAGTCTGTGTCCGGCATGGCAGGCAAAAAGGCCTGGAATCTCATGTTGTTGTGACTGAAGCCTGTTGCTGGCACAAAATCAACTATACAGATCTATGTTGATCGTTAAGACAAACAGAAATATCTTCTCGGTGATGTTGTTTCTTCTTTCTTGGGGGGAGAGAAACAGCGCAAGTCAGGCCTGGCTATCCGTGTAGCAGAAGAGGAAGTGGGTTCCCTCTGAACAATTTTTTTTTTTTTTAACTTTCTGTCCAGGCGCAGTGCCTCATGCCTGTAATCTCAGCACTTTGGGAGGCCAAGACAGGCAGATCACCTGAGGTCAGGAGTTCAGCCTGGCCAACATGGCGAAACCCTGTCTCTACTGAAAATACAAAACTTAGCTGGCGTGGTGCCACACACCTGTAATCCCAGCTATTCCAGAGGCTGAGGCACTAGGATTGCTTGAACCCAGGAGGCAGAGGTTGCAGTGAGCCGAGACCATGCCTGTCTCAAAAAAAAAAAAAAAATCAAAAATTAAAAAGATTAAATTGTGAATGTTTAATTTCTGTGGGTATATATTTATGTGGTGCGTGAGATATTTTGATACAAGAAAGCAATGCGTAATAATCACCTCATGGAAAGCGAGACATCTGTCCCCTTAAGCATTTATCCTTTATGTTATAAACAATCCAGTTATACTCTTTTCATTATTTTTAAATGTACAATTAAATTATCATTGACTATAGGTACCCTGCTGTGCTATCAAATATTAGGTCTTATTCATTCTTTCTATTTTTTTTTTTTGTACCCATTAACCATCCCCACTTTTCCCCCACCCGTCTTCTCTTTGAAAAAATTCATACAGTCTTCCTGGGTTAGCGGCGAATGAAGGTACCTCCTGCAGTGCTCATTGAGGACAATTTGAGAGATGTGTTCTCTGCGATAAACCCACAGAAAATCCCCCCTGGGCTTGCAGCTTGAAAAATACGTAATATCCTCATGTATGTTCATTACTTAGTATTGGATAAGGTTTCCAAAGCCATATGTACAAATTCTAGAGTTAAAAACAAAAGCTGTCAGAGTGGAGAATAACGTCATTCAACTTGGCCATGCAATTTGCCTCTTGTCCCAATAATATATGTTTTGGTAAAATAACATTTGAGGGACAAAAAGAGGATGCCAGATCTAAATTAATTTTAGAACAAAGTAATACATGCCAGGCGCAGTGGCTCATGCCTGTAATCCCAGCACTTTGGGATGCCAAGGCGGGCGGATCACCTGAGGTCAGGAGTTCAAGACCAGCCTGGCCAACATGGCGAAACTCCATCTCTACTAAAAATACAAAAATTAGCCATGCATTGTGGCAAGTGCCTGTAATCCCAGCTACTTGGGAGGTTGAGGCAGGAGAATTGCTTGAACCCAGGAGGTGGAGGTTGCAGTGAACCGAGATCGCGCCACTGCACTCCAGCCTGGGTGACAAGAGATCCTGTCTCAAAACACGCACACACACACACACACACACACAAAAGTAATATAAAGAAGCAACCACAGGTGAAGTACCCAAAGATTATTATTTACAGATGTCTCATATTTTCAAAGCCCCCATCTTGGCAGCTGTCTTTTGCAGACCCTGTGTAGCATGTTAAAAACTGCTGGTTAACACTTAGAGTGTCACCGGACTTGTAAACTACATGATTTGTTTAGTATCAAATAAAAACCAGAGCCTTTCTAATTTAAACCAACACTCCCAGATTTTCCCCTTTCCCCAAATTTTATCTCATGTATGTGGGGCACAGAAAGCTGCAGCCTTTCCAACATAAACCTCCGCCCGCACCAGCTCATATTAAGTAAATGTGTGGGATCAACAACGGAGCACTGCTCACATTTTTTCAGGTCCCTCCCGTGCTTGGGTCATCAGGATCCAAGCCTCCCTCCCTGAGCTTCCAGCTCTAAAATTATATGACTCTAGTTACTTTGGCAGCTATTCAGAGGAAAGAGAAAATAGGGAGAAAGGAGGAAAAAAAGATCATTACTGAAGCATCGTCCCTAAAATTCTGATTGCATGGGGTAGGAAGGGTGTTTATAAAATAGTCCTGATCACAGCAGATAGACATGGCAGTGATCAGAGAAATGTCCTTGAATAGCCCCTGATGTTCACGCCTCCATACTGACTTTTGTTATCATAATGGCCTTGGCAGTTAAACTGAGATGTGTTCTTAAGCAAGAGGCCCCAGGGCTGTGTGGCTTTATCTTTTCCCCTCTGAATCGCAGGGAGAAAGGGCAGTTTCACAATCAGTTCTGTGTATTTCTTATTATGTTCCTTAGTGGTTCCTAAGGTGGTCATAAAGAGAATGACTCTGTTACATAAGACAGTCATTGCTGAACCAGGATCTCCCAGGACCTGCGTCCTCCCCTAGTAGCAACCGTGAAACACATTAACTTTTCCAGGCAGAGTAAAATATGCCCAAATGGGTAACAACTGTGATTCCACAGCTAAATGCTGCTTTTGTGGCATCTAAATCAATGTGCTCCCCCACCAAACTCCAGCATATGAGGGTGGAAGTGTCACTGCATTTTATTTTATTTTGCTTTATTATTTTAATTTTTTTGAGACAGGGTCTCACTCTGTCACCCAGGCTGGAGTGCAGTGGCATGGTCATGGTTCACTGCAGCCTTGACCTCCTTGGCTCAGAGGATCCTCCCACCTATCCTCCCAAATAGCTGGGACTGCAGGCTAATTTTTAAATTTTTTTGTGGAGATCGGGCCTCACAATATGGCTCAGGCTGGTCTCGAACTTCTTGGCCCAAGCAATCCTCCTGCCTTGGCCTCCCTAAGTGCTGAGATTATAGGCGTGAGTCACTGCACTCAGCTGACACTGCATTTTAGACATTATCTAAGTGTAATCTTTGTTCACAGATGCATCAGAAAACACTGAGTTTGATCAGCCATCTGAATTAGAAACAGTAATAACAAAAACAGGGCACTAACAAAAATCACAACTCTTTAGCATCCAGAAAGTTGAGAGGAGAGACATTGTTTAATTCTCTCTTGAAACTCATCATGATGAGGCTGTACCAAGAGGGCAATGTAACTGTGGGCACCGGGGCCTGCAGAAAATCCCCCCTGGCTCGCTCTGAGCTGCCATGCAGGGCTTTATTTATCCCACCCGCATCTCTCCTTCAGAGTGACACAGTCAGCAAGTCCCTGGACTGCGGACTGTGGCATTGTGGTCTTTTGTGCTGGTCTTCTCAGCAAGAACCTGATTTCTGGCTTTGCTCAGCATCCTCCCACCCCATCAGCTATGTCTGCGCAGTGAAGTTAACGGGGTTGAAGCTTCAGATTCCCTCATTTGCACGGGCTCTTTCCAAGGCCCTACAAGGACACTTAGCTGTGTGTGTGTGTGTGTTTATATATAAAATTTCTAAAAGTAAGAAATTGTAACTTTAGGGGATTAAGACCATTTGCATTGCTCTGACACCCCTTGTGTTATGGGTCATAGAAGTGGCTGTGAGCATTTTGGGGAACCAGCTAATGGCAGTTTCAGTTAGGGATACATTGTGTTGGACTTGGTAAAACACAGTCATCTGATTTGCAGATGTGTCTGTGCATAGTTGAAGTTATTGCTACTCATCCTGATGTAGGAATAGCTTCCAGGAAAACACTCCCCTCCCCCGGCCGTGCCAACTCACTGGGCATCAGGACATGAAGGTGCAGGCCAAAATTTGCATAATGATATAAATGCATGCTGTGGCTTCTGGCACCACAAGTACATGTCTCATGAACATAAAACACAGTTTGGAGCCAGGAACCAGTCTGGGGGAATATTCTTTCCAATTTTATAACTTGTATGTATATCAAGAGAACTTGATAGAGGTTATACCAAATTTAACAACAACCTTAGATAGAATTTTAAATGACAGGCCAGGTGCGGTGGCTCACACTATAATCCCAACACTTTGGGAGGCCGAGGTGGGCGATCACCTGAGGTCAGGAGTTCAAGACCAGCTTGGTCAACATGGTGAAACCCCCATCTCTACTAAAAATACAAAAATTAGCCAGGTGACATGGCACACATCTATTATTACAGCTTCTTGGGAGGCTAACACAGGAGAACCACTGGAACCCAAGAGGTGGAGGTTGCAGTGAGCCGAGATCATGCCACTGCACTCCAGCCTGGGCAACAGAGTGAGACTTGGTCTCAAAAAAAAAAAGAAAAGAAAATTTTAAATGACATTACCAAACAAAATTTTCAAACTATATATAAGTACATTCTAATCAACCATGCCAGAGGAAAAACTGAATGATTCTATTCTCTTTAGAGAAAATGAAATTATAAAATTGTTTTCTCCCAAAAGGTCACGTAAGAATACACAGCCAAAAAAATATAAGGAGTGGGGGAGTACGGTAGAAGTTTAGCAAGTGGGCCAGGCACAGTGGGAGCACTCTGGGAGGCCAAGGTGGGCGGATGAACTGAGGTCAGGAGTTCGAGGCCAGACTGACCAACGTGGCAAAACCCTGTCTCTACTAAAAAAATCCAAAACTTAGCTGGGCATGGTGGCACGTGCCTGTAGTCCCAACTACTCAGGAAGCTGAGGTTGGAGAATCGCTTTAACCTGGGAGGCAGAGGTAGCAGTGAGACGAGATCACGCCACTGCACTCCAGTCTGGGTGACAGAGCAAGATTCAGTCTCAAAAAAAAAAAAAAAAAGAAGTATAGCAAGTGGTTAATTAATAAAATATTATGTATTTTTTGGAGTTTCGTGATTTTGTGTGGTTTGTTAGCTTTTGATAATGTGATTTGCTGTAAATTCTTTACTCATTATGTGATAACTAATTTTATCTACATAACTCTGTATTCTTCTACTTAAAAAGGGTACCCAGATTCTGTAAGCTTCAGGCCTTCCAAAACCTGGATCCACCTCTGCCCCCTGCAGCATGTGCTAAACTGTTGAAAACAGTATACACGAAATGTCTGTGAATCAAATGCTGCTCCCTCTGCCTCATTAAACATCATTTCCACTGGGCCAGGCACGGTGGCTCACAGTAATACCAGCACTTTGGGAGGCCAAGGCGGGTGGATCACCTGAGGTCACGAGTTTGAGACCAGCCTGGCCAAAATGGCAAAATCCCATCTCTACTAAAAATACAAACATTAGCCAGGCGTGGTGGTGCACACCTGTAATCCCAGCTACTCGGGAGGCTGAGGCAGGAGAATAACTTGAACCTGGGAGGCGGAGGTTGCAATGAACTGAGATCGCCCCACTGCACTCCAGCCTGGGCAACAAGAGCGAAACTTCATCTCAAAAAAAGAAAAAAACCCACTAGTTCTGCCAGATGAGGTGGCTCATGCCTGTAATCCCAGCACATTAGGAGGCCGAGGTGGGTGGATCCTTTGAGCCTTGGGGTTCAAGACCAGCCTGGGCAACATGGCAAAACCCTATCTCTACTGAAAATACAAAAAATTAGCTGGGCATGGTGGCGCATGCCTATAGTCCCAGCTACTCAAGAAGCTGAGGTGGGAGGATCGCCGGGGCCCAAGAGGTCAAGGCTGTAGTAAGCTATGATCACACCTCTGCACTCCTCCTGCCTAGGCAGGCAACAGAGCAAGATCCCTTCCCTCTGCCCTTCAAAAAAATTCTATCAGTTCTTATAGGTGAAAACAGGAATACAGATGGTTTGAGGCTCCACTAGATTTCAGTGAGGACAGTGTGACCTATATGAGACTTTCTTTGTGGATGATTTAAAAACAGAAACATGAGCAACATTGGTGAGAGACTTTGACCTATAACGAGGGCATCTGCTTTTCCTTACTCAAGCTACACCAGGATTGGGACAAACTAGATTGATGTCATCTTAAATTTTTTTTTTCTTTTTGTCACCCAGGCTGGAGTGCAATGGCATGGTCTCGGCTCACTGCAACCTCTGCCTCCCGAGTTCAAGTGATTCTCCCGCCTCAGCCCCATGAGTAGCTGGGACTACAGGCGTGTGCCACCATACCTGGCTAATTTTTGTATTTTTAGTAGAGATGGGGTTCAACTACGTTGGTCAGGCTGGTCTTGAACTCCTGACCTCAGGATCCGCCTGCTTCAGCCTCCCAAAGTGCTGGGATTACAGACGTGAGCCATCACACCCGGCCTGTCATCTTGACTTTTATTCACATATTTTGATCTTCATTTACTTGGAGTGAAGGCATATGAGTTATCAAAAATTTAAAATAATATTTTAAAATTTGAAACTGAGGTTCTTTTTCTTCAAAGTTATTTACTCTGCCCCCATTGGCTCAGTGGCATTCATTACTTAAGGAGAAAGTGAAAACAACGAGAACAAAGCGGATGGATAATTCACATCATCTGAAGCCACAGTCCTTGAAAGAGCTAGTCACATGAGAGAGAGGTAGTTTTGTTCCGAATTTCAAAATGGCTTAGTTTCAACCCATTTATGGCTGAGGTGGCAATTTTTTTAATTTGAAAAATCAGACCTTAGCAATGCCTTGAGCAGTAGGATATAAATAACTCCCACATGCTTAGCGTTCCAATAATGGAACTCTAGGCATAAATGAGCAAGATGATGTAAAAGCTTAGAGGACAGAGCAGAGCATTTATAGGTGTTAGGTAAAGCAAGTTTGACCAATCTGTGGCCCAGGATGGCTTTGAATGCAGCCCAACACAAATTCATAAACTTTCTTAAAACATTATGAGACTGTTTGATTTTTTTACAGCTAATTAGCTATCATTAGTGTTAGAGTATTTTATATGTGGCCCAAGATGATTCTTCTTCCAGTGTGGCCCAGGAAAGCCAAGGTATTGGACGCCCTGCTCTAAGGATGCAGGTCATGGCACAAGGTCATTTCTCCACCACAAAAGAAAGTAATACAAATTGCTTTCCTGCCCAGGCATGGTGGCACACATATGTATTCCCAGCTACTCAGGAGGCTGAGGCAGGAGCGTTGCTTGAGCCCAGGAGATCGAGGCCAGCCTGAGCATAGCAAGACCCTATTCCTTTTTTTTTTTTTTTTTTGAGACGGAGTCTCACTCTTTTGCCGGGGCTGGAGTGCAGTGCCCGGATCTCAGCTCACTGCAAGCTCTGCCTCCCGGGTTTACGTCATTCTCCTGCCTCAGCCTCCAGAGTAGCTGGGACTACAGGCGCCCGCCACCTCGCCCGGCTAGATTTTTGTATTTTGTAGTAGAGACGGGGTTTCACCGTGTTAGCCAGGATGGTCTCGATCTCCTGACCTCGTGATCCGCCCGTCTCGGCCTCCCAAAGTGCTGGTATTACAGGCTTGAGCCACCGCGCCCGGCTGCAAGACCCTATTCCTTAAACAAAAAAATTTTTTGGCTGGGTGCGGTGGCTCACACCTGTAATCCCAGCACTTTGGGAGGCAGAGGTGGGCAGATCACGAGGTCAGGAGATCATCCTGCCTAACACAGTGAAACCCCATCTCTACTAAAAATACAAAAAATTAGCCAGGCGTGGTGGTGGCGCCTGTAGTCCCAGCGACTCAGAAGGCTGAGGCAGGAGAACGGCGTGAACCTGGGGAGGTGGAGGTTGCCGTGAGCAGAGTTTGCGCCACTGCACTCCAGCCTGGGCAACAGAATGAGACTGTCTCAAAAAAAAAAATTTTTTTTTAAAATAAGCATTAAAAACACAGCTTTCCTGGGACTGCAAAAGCTTATTGGCGGGGGGTGGGAGGTGGGGGGGAATAAAAGCTTTCCTGACTCAGCACCCAGGGAACTGGGGAGCAGATGTTGGGGGGGGAGAGAAGAGCTGTAAGAGACACACATAGAGGTGTGCTTCTTCCCGAGGGGGCGGTGGCTCTGCCTCCTTAGCCGACATTTCACTGGCAGGCGACAGAGCGTACAGGGGTAAGGGCAGAAGGGACTCGGCCCTTGTTTGCTCTAAAACCCTTGCCTCCAGCACCGCAAGAACATGAGAGGGGAGAGAAGCAGAGTGGAAAGGCGGGCAGGGCAGACCTGGACTGAAAATGGGCCTCCAAGAACCGCCCCGCCTGAGTCTCCCCCACTTCCTTCCTGTGTGAGGAAATCAGGGGAAGAGCCCGCAGCACCTGGTGAGGGGCGAGGACGGTGGCAGAGAATGAAGCCTTGGCCAGAGCAGCACAACCACTGCAGTGATGGGGCCTGGCCGGCAGGGAGCAGCCACCTCTCCTCTTGCTGCCTTAGAGCAGTTGACAAACTGGGTCAATGGTGAAGGCAACAGTGACCAAGACTGACACCTACCACCAAGGCAACAAGATGTCTCCAAGGTCAAGGTGGGCCAGAGAATAGAAAGCATGGGACAGACCTGGAGCTCATCCAGAGGAGGAGATGAGGGAGCGTGGCCCTGATGGAATTAAAATCCTGGATTGACTGAGGAATTATCCTAAAAAAGCTTTGAAACCAGAAGGGTGTCAATGATCCTAAAGTGCCAAGATTAAGAGTTTTCCACTACTTCATAAGTAAATTGAGTACAGTTATAGAGAAATAATGTTTCATTTTTGCACCTCTGAGATGTCACTGTAAACTTGAAACCCACTACACATTAGAAATCCCTGCCCTCAGGTCGGGTGCAGTGACTCATGCCTGTAATCCCAGTACTTTGGGAGGCCGA
>NW_012118487.1:18706022-18711282 GCF_000951035.1 Colobus angolensis palliatus | reverse complement strand
GGAGGTGGAGGTTGCAGTGAGCCGAGATCGTGCCACTGCACTCCAGCCTGGGCAACGAAGTGAGACTCCGTCTCAAAAAAAAAAAAGAAATCTCTGCCTTCCTTTTATGTTCCCAAAATGTTCCCACCACAGAGGCAGCCTTGACACTGACAATTTGCCTACATTTGGTGGGGTGTGATTGCAAGACCAGGACTAGACAGCGATCAGCACTACTTTGAGCTTCCAGAAATCTAATCTGGTATTCAGGCAAGAGATACATCGATCTCATAGAGGACACAAAGACATGAACATTGATAGCCCTGTTGTCATGTTAAAAATCATACTTAGGCCAGGTGTGGTGGCTCACGCCTGTAATCCCAACACTTTGGGAGGCTGAGGCAGGTGGATCACCTGAGGTCAGGAGTTTGAGACTAGCCTGGCCAACATGATGAAACCCTGTCTCTACTAAAAATACAAAAATTAGGCAAGTGTGGTGGCAGGTGCCTATAGTCCCAGCTACTCAGGAGGCTGAGGCAGGAGAATCACTTGAATCCAGGAGGTGGAGGTTTCAGTGAGCTGAGATCATGCCACTGCACTCCAGCCTTGGAGAGAGAGCGAGACTCCATCTCAAAAAGAAAATCATAATTACTTTCATGATGTATACTGTAAGGCAATATGATAAGTAGTAGGGTATCTGTTCTTTCCCTCATTTCTCTCCCCCACCCCGACTCTGACTGGTATCTTGGAAGCAGAAAATTCTAATGCACCATTTGCTACCAGTGTTCTCTTTAAATGTCATCCACAATGATTAGGAACACCTCACAGACACCAGCTCTGTTTAGCTGGGTGCAGCCGACCAGGTGTTCAACCAGTTTGACTACTCCGCCTCCCTTTGTTAGGCCTCTGAATTATGTATCTCCTGGTATGCCGGTGAGAGACTCAGACTGTGGCTCTCCACGTGCCCTGGAGCTAAACATCCTTGTTTGCTTTCTCTGGAATAATTTCACTTGTTCCCCTCTCCCCTGTCTACAGGGAAGCTGCGGTTCCAGCTATCCATGACTATAATGATTCACGAGGAATTGAAATAAAAGCATTACAAACCCTGTAGGTAAAATGAGGACATTCTTTAAGTTCTATTATAAATTGAGTGTAGCCCAAGAATTCAATAGAGAATGAATAAGAGATTACCGGTTGTCTGGTTAGAGATTAGTGGTTGCCCCCAGGGAATAGCTTGTTGGCTTGTGTGGGCGGCCAGAAAACAGGGCAGCCTCAGCTCTGTTTGGAGTCCTTCCTTCAGAGAGGAATTGACTTCCTAGCAATTTATTTTCCCGTGATTGTGGCCCATGCTCACAGAGGCCAAACCAAACAGGCCCAGGAAGATTCTGGCCGTGGCCAGTGGAGAGCCCGGCCTGGCAGCACCCCTCCTCCCAGGCTTTGCAGCTGCCTGTGTGCATCCCAAGCAATCTTTGTCAGCATCCCCGTGGCCACAAAACTTCCTTTTTTAAAAAAAAACTTAAATGTAGTTTAAATTTTCACATGCACATTAAAGCCAACTTATATTACCTTTAAAGATGTTTTTAAATTTTTAAAAATTTATGTAGTGTAAAATTAAGTTGATCTTCAAGCTGCCTCCTTTATAGTTTACGTTCTGCCTAAAGCTCTGCTCATGCGTAGTGCACTGTCACCTGACTGGGTGTGTAAACAGACAACTGCCTACTCTTGTGTCAATCACCGAGTTCCGGCCAAAGGCAGGCAGTTCTTCAGACCATGAACAAATAAAGCAATCATCAAGCCGTAACCAACCTGGCTCTTTCTGTGCCTCACTTCTGTTTCCCGTACATCCCTTTCCTTTTTCGGTCCATAAATCTTCCTCCACCATGTGCCTAAGCTGGAGCTTCTGGTCCAGGGGCTGCCCTGTTCACAAATCGTTTTTTGCTCAGTTAAACTCTGTTAAGTTAAATGTCTCTATGGTTTTTCTTTTAACATTAGAGACAGGGTTTCACTCTGTCACCCAGGCAGTGGTACAATCGTGGTTCACTGCAGCCTCTATCTTCTGGGCTCAAAAGATCCTCCCACCTCACCTCCTGAGTAACTGAGACCATTGGCATATGCCACCACACCTGGCTTATCTCTCCTTTGTAATGCTTTATGTTTTCATTTAAAAAAACAATAGACCCTTAAGGCTGAAAGTTCGTTTAGACTAAACATAGCTTGAGGCCCCTTGACAGCACCCCTGGATGCTGGCCATCCAGTCTCGAATCTGAACGTCTTCAGTGACAGGGAGGTAACTTGCTCCCTCCCAACACAGACGCATCCATTTTGGGGTTGCTCCAATGGAAACCCTTTCTTAAATTGAAGATTCCCTATAATTTACATCGATTGTACCTAATTTCATGCCTTGATACCCCGTGGGATAAAATCGCACCCATCTTCCAAGTGAAAGCTCTGTAGCTAATCAGTGACCACTATCTCTTCGCTCCCCCGTGGCCCTTCTTCACTGCCAAGCTCCTGTGCTGGTATCATTCTTCCTCTATCCAGGGGCTGAGAGTGTTTACTACCCCGCTGCTCCCCTCTGAACAGCCTCCAACTTGTCGAGCCCTTTGAAAACTGTGGCGCACAGAGCTTGGCACGGGGCTCAGCTGTGGTCTCTCCGGTGCAGAATGAGGCAGAAGGCTTTGTTGTAAATACCGCACATCTATTAATGCAGCCGAGGACTTAATAAGCTTTCTTGGCAACCACATGAAATTATGGCTTTTTTTCTAACCAGCAACTACATATTTGGGTGGTTGGATTTTATAGATCAAGACCAGAGCCTTCCATTTACCATTATGGACTTTATCTTATAATATGGGCTGATTCATTCAGACTTTTAGAGATCTGGCGTTCTGATTTTGCCCTTGAATGTATTAGTATTCCACTCATGCTCTGTGTCACCTGCAAATACAAAAGTTTAGTTTGGTCTTTGGCCAAGCCACTGATTAAAAAAAACACACACACAACAACAACAACAACAAACCCTCATGTGGCACGAAAATGCAGTGTCCTGTGGTATTCCAATAAAAACAGTCCTCTGGATGAAAAAGAATCAATTAATTAGCAAGCTTTGGCTATGATCCTTCAACCTGTTAAAAACCAACACAATTACCCTATTCCTCAGCCCCTGTGAGGACAACGATTACTCTATCCCTCAACCCCTATGAGGGCAACATTAGCCTATCCCTCAACCCCTGTGAGGACAACATTAGCCACTCTTTACGGCAGCTTATCATCTGACCCCCCTTTCTACGTGGGAGAATTACCCACTTCGTGAGTCTGCCAGAAGGCAGAGACCACCTCCTCCTATGAGAAGTGAAACATGTCAGCACCTGGCTTTCCCAGCTCCCTCCATAGCTAAGGTGTGGGCATGTGATCTGGGCTCCACCAAACAGAGGCATGGGGCTGAACTTTGACTCAGGAGCTGGAGAGGTAAAAAAGTTGGGACTCTAAGGACTCCGTTCTGGCAGAGGATGGGGACCGCTTTATACCCTTTTCAGGACACCAGGGTTAGTGTTAGCGGTGTCAGCAGGGCAAACCTTGGTGTTCGTGCCGATGTTGACAAGCTGCCGTGCCCTCCAAAGACCAGGTCTGTGATTGTGGATGCAGCTGGGCATCCAAAAATCCATAAATCACATATCAGATTTAGGATATCCGAGCCTGATTGGCCCTTCTGAAGAGCTGGTAAACTTCCCTATGTCCTTGAATAAAATCCCTTTTCTGTTCAAACTCACTAGAATTTGTTTCTATTCTTTGTGATCTAAAAACTGCGAGTGACACTCTGCCTCTCTGCCTTATCCCCAGGGTCCCCAAGCAACTATGTCACTTTCCTTTCTGACGTGTAGTGGGACCATATCCATCTTGTATCTCTAAGTTTGCCAGTGGAGTAATCCTATCAGAAAAGGAGATGGATTCAGGCTGACACAATTTGCTTTTAGTGACATGGGGTTGACTCTTTATAATCACTGCCTCCTGGTTTCTAAGAGCTCGGAAACCAGCTTCTAGCCTTCTCTTCAAGACTCCCACCGAGGATCAATATCAAGCTTACTGATCTACAGATCACAGAATCCACCTTCTTTTTTTTTTTTGGAAAATTGGAATTACATTTTCCCATCTCGGTGGTTCTGTTGTTTTTCATGATTCCTAGAGATCATCCAAAAAGATTTCTCAATCACCTCCACAGATTCTTTCCATTTTCTTTACTATGAAAATATTCTCATACAATCTCCTTATAGGTTTGATTTGTTCTTTTTGATTTGAAAAATGTTCTTTTTTGAGAAGATAGAAGCAAAGCAAGAGTGAAGGAATTCCATTTTCTGTGTTCTGTTTGAATACTGCATCATCCAGTTGACACTGCAGACATTCCTCAGAACCTGTCCTAGCCCTGCAGAGGAAGGCGAGGCATAGCCCATCTCTCTGCAGTTTCAAATATCTAAACCCAAACCCCATGCCCTCCAGTCTAAATACATTGTCTTAGTCCATTTGGGCTGCTATAACAAAATACCTTGGACTGGGTAATTTATAAAAAGCAGAATGTGGCCAGCCGCGGTGGCTCACCCCTATAATCCCAGCACTTTGGGAGCCTGAGGCAGACAGATCACTTGAGATCAGGAGTTCAGACCAGCTTGGCCAACATGGCGAAACCCCATCTCTACTAAAACTACAAAAATTAGCTGGGCGTGGTGGCGGGCACCTGTAACCCCAGCTCCTCTGGAGGCTGAAGCTGGAGAATAGTTTGAACCTGGGAGGTGGAGTTTGCAATCCCAGCTAATCTGGAGGCTGAAGCAGGAGAATAGTTTGAACCTGGGAGGTGGAGTTTGCAGTGAGCCGAGATTGCATGACCGCACTCCAGCCTGGATGACAGAGCAAGACTCCATCTCAAAAAAAAAAAAAAAAAAAAAAAAAAAAAAAAAAAGTGCAGAATTTTATTGCTCACAGTTCTGAAGGCTGAGAAGTTTAACATCAAGGTGCCACCAGATTCGGTGCCTGGTGAGGGCCCTCTGCTTCATACGGGGCACCTTCTTGCTGCATTCTTACATGGCTGAAGGAGAAAAGGGGCAAGCAAACTCCCTCAGGCCTCTTTTATGGCGGGATTATTCCCATTCACGAGGGTTCTGCCCTCAAGATCCAATGGCCCCACCTCTTAAAGGCAAAACACTGGGATTTGATTTCAACGTATGAGGGAGTCTCTGAGCCTACTCTGGCTCAGAAGGCTACCTGTAAAAAAAAAAAAAAAAAAAAAAAAAAA
>NW_012118487.1:18703270-18705457 GCF_000951035.1 Colobus angolensis palliatus | reverse complement strand
CTACTTGGGAGGCTGAGGCAGGAGAATCGCTTGAACCTGGAGGCGGAGGTTGCAGTGAGCCGAGATCGCGCCATTGCACTCCAGCCTGGGCAACAAGAGCGAAACTCCGTCTCAAAACAAACAAACGAAAAAGCATTGCAGTATTATTCCAAACCTACGCATTTTGATACAAATATTCCAAAGCGTGTGTGTGTGTGTGTATTTTAAAACCTATACAATTCCTGATAGGTAGGGGATAATGTTATTCACATAACTGAAACTTAGATTGAGGCCAAGATCAGCAAGAAGGACCAGCCAGGTCATGATCCATTGCTTTGGAGGGAAGAATCCTGCCTTCAAGAAGGGAGGCACCACCAGAGGGAGCCTACCAACCTCTCTGGTTGGGGTGAGGTGGGGTAAGGCTGAGAGGAGGCCATGGGCAGTTGGAACCATCCCAGCTTGCCCCATTGATGCCCCTTAGCTTACCGGATGCTGGATCCCATGCCGGGGAGACCTTGCCGACGTGCTCGGGCTTACCCTGAGCATAGACGGTCTGCTGAACGAGTCGGGTCCCTCTCAACCCAGGCTTCCAGGAGGGCAGCTGCATAGGTAGAGAAAGGCCAGCACCCTGGATAATGTCAGATGGGCTTGAGGCATGTGTGTGGTGGGTGCCTTTTAAAGTAGCACCCTACCAGAAACGAACGTTGTGTCATCTCTCCTTGGCAAGAGTGGAAGAGGGGACCCTCCCTTGGGAGAGTAGGAGTAGGTCAAGAACCCACATTGTCTGGAGAAAAGGGGCAAACTCACAAGACACTTTGGGCTTTCAGGTTTAGGAAGACATCTGCTCAGTTCCCAGGAGAGTAGATCCCTGGAAAGCGGGCGTGTGGGATGGTCTTGGCCCACAGGGTGATGAGAATCAGAGAGGGAGACCATCCCAAGCCAGGCTCCTGGCGGCGCTGCCGCATCCCGCAGGTTCAGGCGGTATCGTTCCCTCAGAAGCCAGAAGGAACGATGTTCTCTGTGGTGGTATAGACTTGGGTTCCATTTCCTGGGGTGGGGTGTGCCCCTGGGGTGAATGTACTTATGATGAAAGAGTTGGTCCTTAAGAGATAGAACACTCTGAGTTTGGGCCTAGTAGGGAGTGAGGTCCCAGAAGCCAAGGCTGGTTGTAGAACTGTCTGTTTTCAGAACTGCTGCAAAAGGGCTTGGTTCTAGCCTAAATGCTACAGCAGGGAAAGAAGATATAAACTTCAGAGGTGGGCCGGCATGGTGGCTCACGCCTGTAATCCCAGCATTTTGGGAGGCTGAGGTGGGAGGATCTCTTGAGCTCAGGAGTTTGAGACCAGCCTGGGTAACACAGTGGGACCCTGTCTCTATAAAACAAACAAATAAAAAACCACCACCAACCACAACAACAAAATCCAGAGGCAGATGCAAACCCTACCTAGCCCCTTCTACTGAGAAGACCCAAACTCTCCCAACTCCTTATCCACTTGTGCCCACCATGACTCACTGCCACCTACACCCATGAGCTGACAAGGAATTGAAGGAGTTTGATTCAAAGTTCCTGGACCAATTTAGCTGACCTCTTCCTTGACTGCGAGGAAGGCAATGTGAAAGGTCTTCACCTAAATGTCCCTCGCCAGTTAGACTGGAAGAGATGGCAGCACAAATGCTGAGATCGACTTCCGTAGGGCACACTGCCTCTCCTGAATGCCCTTGGCCACTAGGTGAGTTCTGGGCTTTGTCCATCTAGGCTCAGGACATGACCTGATGACACCAGGGTCTATGCCTCAACTCTTCTCCACCCTCATTATACGTAGACATGGGACCAAGCCCATCTGGACCCAACCAAACAATGGGGGAACTCAGGGACAAGTGAGAAGGAGGGCGCTGGGGCATTTCAGAGAGAAAGACATCTAAATTTTCTGCACTTACAGGGAGGAGGTTCTTGAACACTTGCTCCCAGGGGGTAAAATGAATCAAATTATTCCTACAGGAAAACGTTAGGTCCAAAGAATATGGCTGCCTTCGGTCTTAACAACTTTCCACCTGCACTTATCGTTATGTGTAAGGTGTGGCTCACGCCTGTAGTGCCAGCACTTTGGGAGGCCAAGACAGGTGGATCACGAGGTCAGGAGATCAAAATCATCCTGGCTAACATGGTGAAACCCCGTCTCTACTAAAAATACACAAAATTAGCTAGGC